>NW_016107627.1:2571318-2616853 GCF_001604975.1 Cebus imitator
GTGTGTTCCTATGCAACAATTTTGCATGTTCTTCACATGTACCCCCAAACCTAAAATACAATAAAATAAATAAATGGGGAAAAAAAAATAAAATCTATGCTGCCAAGAAAGCTCTATACCATATATTCCTACTTGTCCAGCATTTCCAATGGAGACCAGAACTCTATGGCAGTGAGAGAAGAATGTGAGAAAATTGTAATCAATTAACTTTTAGAATACGGTTGATTTCCAGGCTTACTGACTTTTAGTGTACTCAACATTTTTCTTGTTTTGAAGACAGGATTGATAACTTCCAAGCTCTTTATCAGTAGAAACAGAAACCAGAGTCAAAAAAGCTTTGTTTTGATTTAATATGTAGATCAAAAATAGTACAGATAAATCAATATATTTGATTAAAATGAGTTTAAATTAATGTCTACCAAGAGGTGGTTCTCTGCTTACATGTAGTCTAGTCTGCCTGGTCACAATTTGCCTTATGCACCACGAACAGCATAGGATGAAAAGACCGTCATTAGCACAAAGGGAGGCTGAGTTGTGATGGGACGATTTTCCTGGTGGACCCCAAGCCACTGTGTCAGAATAATGCGTTATAAGTCATTTTCCCCACCAATAACTTTTTCTATTTTCATTTTAATGTTTGACTGTTTCTCTGCTTGATTTTAACAACAAATTGCAAGGCAATATTAGATGCAGACAACATACTTATAACGGAACAGTGGCGAAGGAGGAAGGAAAATGGTCATTCATGGAATATGGTTCAAGTCCCCATTACGTAATAGCACAACAAACTTAATCAAAGCCAGAGAGCTTTGGGCAGCTATGATCTGGCCTGCTTATGCCTGGAATAAAATGTCTTTCTATGCTCTCATTAGGCACATTGGCAAGACTGCTGCACCAGGCCAGAGCTCATTTGGCCAGCAATCATACCTTTCTAGCAAGTATCTAGGCTAACAACCTCAAGATAGCAATCAGACATTTGCGTTGTGGCTGATGGAGTAATGCTAACTTGCTATTCCTGACTGGGAGGACTACAGAAAAATCACCCCTGGAAATGCTAGCTAAACTCCAACACGCAGAGAAGTGTGTTTGAAATATGGAGCAATTGGGAATTATTTAAAACTTTAATAGTATTTTATTTAATTCACTATTCAGAAGGTATAAGTCACTGTTCTTGTTCATCAGCCAGTGCAGGCTATTCTTGTAGAGTACATATGCATGTGTTTGTCTTACTTGTCACTTTGCAGTCAGGTGTTGGAGCTTTAATGACCTCCATTTAAAATCTGAGGAAACATCTAAAGTGATTTTTATTTTAATTTTTTTGTACTTTAAGTTTTTAAGTACATTTATTTCAGATATAATGATTTTTGGTTATTTTTATTATCATTTTATTACTTTTATTTTTTTTTTAATTTACTTTAAATTCTGGGATGCAGGTGCAGAATGTGCAGGTTTGTTACATGGGTATACATGTGCCATGTGGCTTGCTGCACCTATCAACTTTTCATCTAGGTTTTAAGCCCCACATGCATTAGGTATTTGTCCTAACGCTCTCCCTCCCCTTCGCCCCCACCCGCTGACAGGACCTTGTGTGTGTTTTGTTATTTTTTGAGACAAGGCCTGGCTCTGTCACCCAGAATGTAGTGCAGTAGCGCGATCTCAGCTCACTGCAATCTTTGCCTGGGATTACAGGTGGACGAGGAGCTGGGACTACAGCTGCTCACTATCACATCTGGCTAATTTTTGTATTTTTTGTAGAGACCCGGTTTCGCCATTTTGCTCAGGTTGGTCTTGAAGTCCTGAGCTCAAGCAATCCATCCACCTCGGCCTCCCAAAGTGCTGGGATTACAGGTATGAGCCACCACACTTGGCCTGGAATAATTTTTTTTTTTTTCTTTTTAAAGATGGCAGGCTGGTCTTGAACTCCTGACCTCAGGTGATCCGCCCACCTTGACCTCCAAAGTGCTTGGATTACAGGTGTGAGCCACCGCGCCTGGCTAATTTTTTTTTTTTTTTTTGAGAGAGTCTCCCTCTGTTGACAGGCGCCAGGCTGGAGTGCAGTGGTGTGATCTCAGCTCACTGCAACCTCCGCCTCCTGGGTTCAAGTAATTTTCCTGCCTTAGCCTCTCAAGTAGCTGGGACTACAGGCGCGCACCACCACACCCAACTAATTCTTGTATTTTTTAGTAGAGATGGTGTTTCACCATGTTGGCCAGGATGGTCTTGATCTACTGACCTCGTGATCCACCCGCCTCGGCCTCCCAAAGTGCTGGGATTACAGGCGTGCGCCACCGTGCCCGGCTGGAATAATTTTTAAAGAAAAAAATATTGTTGTTGTTTGTTGACAAAATCCAGCAATATAGACCTGACAGAGGGTTTTTATGAAACTCTGTACTAGATTCATTCAATAAAATCAGGAACGAGCGGGCAGGTCAGTTGTTGCCTCTTACTGAGAGATGAGGAAATGGAGTTGAATGTTGTATTTAACTCTCTTATTTGGTGAACCTTGTCACTTTCTGCCTTCTCATCACTGGTAGTTACTTATTGGTTGGAAGGAAATAAGTACCTCCTATGATAGTTGTGTTTTGTAATTCTTCTATACTTGAATAAATTTGCTATTGCCTAATGGACACACATAAAATATTCAGCACAAATCATTGAAGTTTAAAGGGGCACAAGGACATTTAGACATTTTAATGAGACAACTCTTTCATTTGGCCCATTTAACTTTTCCAGCCTTTTAATCCTTAAGCTTTGACCTAGAATTCTTGACCACCTTCTACTGTAAAAAGAGATAACAATCAAAAGGACAGTCTTCAAGGTTTAATCATTATTTACACGACAAATTCAAGTCCAACAGTACCTCTTATCTGCTTTTACCCCAAAGCTTTGATTTTAGGGAGTCATAGATTCTCTACAATGTAGGTTATACCATTTGCTTAGCTCATTTTATTTGGAAAATGCAGCCTTTGTAAAAGTTTATCCAAGTTTTAAAGTTTAAGTGTGTTTATCTTTTTTCTCCCTTTGTAGATTATAAATGCCACGAAAGCAGCAACTCTGTGTGGGTCACCACTACCATATCCCCAGCGCCTGGACCAGTGCCTGGCAGATGAAACACAGACACGTTAATCTGGACAAAACATAAAATGTAGGTTCAATGGCCAAAGGAAAGTACCAAAGCAAAGAGTGGGTCAGGGAGAGGGGCCGGTTGAAATATTCAAAGAGGAAACACATGTAAAAGGGAAGGGTGTGTTGGGCCGTGTGGAGAGCCACAATTATAGAGGTCAGCAGACTCTGAAAGCCGGCCAGTCTGCTCATCTGCCGTTCTGGAGGGTCTCCAGGAGGGGACTATCCAGATTAATTTCCATGAATGGTGCCTGAGGCCAGTTGGTGACCCACACCAGCTGCCTGAGCTCCCAAGGCCGCAGACCTGCTTTGCTAAGGATGCCCTGGGTCCTCATTGCCACCTCCCATGAGAGGGGCTGCCATTCCCCACATCCCTTCCCACAGCATCAGTCACACATCATTGGCTCAATGCTTCCACTTGTCTCCAGACACTAGCTCCATTTTCTCTGCAGATACTCATTTCATGACCTCATGTGAACCTTCTCACATCAGTCCCCAGAAATGTGGGCCAATGCGTTGTTTTACTCTCTGTGTCGATAAATTCCTCTAGGTCCAGCCATGCAGGCACTCACAGATCTGCTCTGGCCTCTGCCCTGCCCTGCTCTTGTCCCGGTGATTCTTTATTTTTTTTTAATTGCATTTTAGGTTTTGGGGTACATGTGAAGAGCATGCAAGATTGTTGCATAAGTACACACATAGCAGTGTGATTTGCTTCCTTCCTCCCCTTCACCTATATCTGGCATTTCTGGTGATTCTTTTATGCCAGTCCTGATGCTGGCTTTGACTTTAGAGCCATTGCTTATATAGCTTCAGTGTCTACATGGCATCTGCAGGGGGTGGGACATTGTGGTCCTCCACCTCGGCATCCCAAACGTTAGAATATCATCACATTCATTATAGTGGCTGAGACTTGTCACGAGTTGGC
Organism: Cebus imitator; assembly: GCF_001604975.1. Classification (NCBI taxonomy): domain Eukaryota; kingdom Metazoa; phylum Chordata; class Mammalia; order Primates; family Cebidae; genus Cebus; species Cebus imitator. The sequence goes on from NW_016107627.1 coordinate 2,575,367, forward strand.
GTGGGTCAGCCTTGGCTCATTTAATCCTCACTGCCACCTTAGTGCTACGAACACCATTTTATTGATGAAGAAAGTGAGTTATGCCATGTGCTAAGGTCACATGGCAAGGAAGTACTGCTGTGGGTTGAATCCTGCCCTCCACTCAAGCCTTAACCTGTTCCTATCAGGCCTTCCTTGTGTGGAGGAAGTTCAAGTGCTATTATCAGGTTCATTTTCTTGGACTCTGAGAAGCCAGGGTCCTCCCTGCTTTCTGAGGTAAGGGGTGGGGCTCTGAGATGCCTTCAGTCCCTGGAAGAGCCAAGCATAGGCTGGGTTTGAAGTTCCTGTCTTTGCATGATTATTAACCACAACCAACAGACATGAGCATCTTGTTTGGGGCCATTCTTGCTATGAACTTCTAAGTCAGGGCAAGGTCTCAGCTTTATTTTCCTGCTCCCGTTACAGAGATCCTAGGGTGCTTAGCCCCTTCTTTGTCACTTGGAGAAAAACCTCATATTTCGGTATGGTTAACTTCTGGGCAGAGCAGTGGTGGCCTGGGTCCATTAGACAGCTCCAACCCATGGAAACCACAGACGACTCTTGGTCACAAAACCCAGAACAGTCATAACCTTGAACTTCCCAGGACTGTCACAGATTACACAAACCGAGAGAAACATCCTGTTACACGCCAGGCCTTTCTATGTTTTAATTCTCCATCAACACACTGGCGAGTTTATTCTTATCACTCTCACATTAAAAATGAAAAGACTGTGGATTAATAAGGCTAAGCACATGCCCGAGTTCACCCAGAAGTGAATGTCTGGAGCGGCATTCCCACAAATCCGTGCTCGCCTCCACAGACTGCGTTCTTTCCACTCTGCCATGCATGTCTGAACTTTCTGAAACTTTTCTTGGCTTGGTTTTGAGGAATTTGAACAAATTCCTGTCTGGTATACTTCGTGAAAGCAAAAATGCTGCTTTTAAAATTAAACAGACTAGCCCAAGAAAAGGGAAGAGGGGAGTGAAATTTCCTCCCTGCATTTTGGATTAGCAGTAGTCCTTCTCTGCTTCTGCTCGGGGTGGGGAGAAGATTTCTTTGCTTTCTCTGCACTCCTGGCACCTCAAAGGATTGTCCAACAAGCGAGGGAAAGATAGTTTCAGATACTCTCAGAGTAACTAAAATTCAAGATTTAAAACTTAAAAAGCAGTCATATTTTAGGTATTTTCACTAACCTGTTAGGTAAATCAGAACAATGCAAAATTTAGCAGTGACTGCTTTAATTTTGGCTGTACCTTCTGGACATCCTGCACAATTACTGAAATTCTAACTATGGCTTTCTTCTGTGTTACAAATGTAATCATTGAGAAATAGAATATATAATGGAGTAACTAGTTTATAAAAATAAATTTGTTTTGACTTCAATAAATGAAGTCAAATTTCACAGTTTCATTTTTGGAATATATTTATAACGGACTGGGTATTTTGGCCTTTGCTGATTTAAGCCTGTAGTAGATATTGCTGGTTGCAACTCTAGACTCATTCTTCTCTTCTTCCTGGGCACATGGGTGCTCAGTGAGAGAATGTTTGCTAAAATTTCCTGCAAGGAGGTATGGCCTTGTGACAAAGTTCTTCCTGATGTGTGCAACTCCCAAGCCGTCTACGAAAACTCTTTCCCTGGACTCATTTCCCTTTCCCTTCCACTGGCTAGAAATAGAGAAGCCAAGGACAGACTTGGAGAATAAGTGTTGAGTTTGGCAGAGATGCCACTGAGGCCTGCACTTCGGGCTGACTTCATGGGGCCCAGCTCATCCAACTACCCACATACCCAGGACGGCGGCTTCAGCATGAAATCAACTTGTGTCCTGCTTGAGCCACTGTATTGTGAGTTCTCTCTTAAAAGCTGACTTTACCCCAACTATTATATAGACTAAGACTTGAAGTAGTTATGGTCCGTGGGCCCCATTCTCAGAAATGGCTGGTGTTCACAAGGATGTCCGTTTGGAAAAATATGCTAACTAAAAATTATTGATATACAGACATTTTAGGATTTCATACAAATATGTGAAGCAGATTGGATTGGATAGTTCAGGGAAACCAAACGAGGCAAAGCTCAAAATGATGTCCCATAAAACAGCTCTTTTATCTCACAAAAGCCACTCTACTAACCTTGCCCTAAGTTACTGGCATGCCAAAACATAGAAATTCATACTTTATACCTACACTTAGCCCAAAGAGTGAACTCCACCCACAGATCTAAAATAACAAGGTAAAATTTATAATTTAATGTCACATAAAGACTTGCTTAAGATACTTTGAAATGTTCAAAGGAAATCCTTTGAACATGAGATTGTTACTTTTTAAATATAGGGTTTTGGTTTCGTGACTAATGGTATAATTCAGCAACATGGGGCTATAAATTATTTCTTAAGGAAAAGCATTATACTTTCATTTGTCCCATTTCAAGGCTTTAAAAATCTTGCCAAAATAATGCTACTTTTTTAACCGAATAAAATCTTAAAATATAGGCAAAGTCTTAAGAATAATACACACACACACACACACACACACACACACACACACACAACACACAATTCAACATTACTAAGGTCAGACACACCCACAGAAATTCACATTCTTGAAAGGACTACTAAGCCTGCACCCTGTTATTCTAGGCAAAGAAATATGAGAAATATTTAGTACTGAAATAGGAAGCATTTTGGCAAACCATTGCAAGTACTTTGAACTCACAGTTCATGATCATAATGAACGACCATCTCAGTGATATAAATCTGACACCGCATAGTTCGACGAAATGTCAGGACACATTTCTTCATCTGTCAATCAAAGCATGCTCATTGGCTACTTCAGCATATCACCCACCCCATATTTGTAAGACGAAGAATTCCTAAGACAGTCTGCCTTGATTTTCAGCAAGACTGTAGTATAATGCCTTGTCGTTTGAGTGAAATTCACACCTTGTAACCAAGCTTTTGCAAATTTGATCATTTTACTTTATGGGAAATATTTTCATCTCAGCCATTGTTGACTTTGTTTCTTGACAAAAATTAAACAAGTCTCATTGATCCATTACTGAGTCAAAGAAAACAATTCAAAAAAAATTAAGTATGTGTCGTTTTCATTATTCAATCATGTTTTCTGTTTTAACATAAAAAGTGAAAAAATTATACCAGCTAGAGCATTTTCAATCTAATCACATTCCTCAAACTTAACATGTAATGGAACCGAGATCCTCATATTTCCCCACAAACATGCTCTTCTGGAAGTTAATGGCAGTCTAATCATTGAGGCCAGAAGCTTTAGAGTGATCTTCTCCTTTCAACACACAGCCAATCTATTAGTACATCCCATTAAGTAAACATGCACACTATATTCAGCATCCTCGGTGTCCTCCACTGCTACCACCTTTGTTCAAGCCACCGCATCTCTCACCTGGACTCTTAGGACAGTCTCCTCTGTCATTGCTTCCTGTGATTCTATTCTCCGCCCAGCAAGCAGAGTAGTCCTGATGAGCGTTGCTTCTTCTCTACGCAAAATGCTCCACAGGCTTTCCATCTCATTTAAAAGGAAAAGCCAAGGTCATTACGTTGGCTTGGAAGGCTCTAAGTGATCCATTCCTTGTTACCTTTCTGGTCTTATTCCCTTTCTCTTTCTCCATAGCTTCATTCATGACCCACTGGCCTCCTCATACGAGGAGGAGAGTATGGAGCATGCTTCCTTCTCAAGGACTTTGCAAGGGCTGTTCCCGCTGCCCTGCATACTCTTTCCCAGAGAGCTATGTGGCTTGTTCCTTCCCAACTACCACACTTACCTTGAAGGGATGCCTTCATGGCCATCGTATCTGAAATTGCAATTCCCGCTGACACCCTCCTCTCTCTCTTCATCTGCTTTCCTTTTCTCCTTGACACTTATTACTACGTAGCATGCTATTTATTTTACTTACTTATTTTCATTATTTCCTGTTTCCTTTTGTAGATTTTGTAAACTTCATGAAAGCAAGGATTTCTTTTTTTCTGTTTTTCACTGTTGTGATCAAATGTCTGGCATATAGTGGGCCCTCAATAAACTATTTTTGAATGTTGAATGGATAAAATATTTTCTCCTATAATCAATTGACCAAGAAGGAAACTGATAGAAAAATAGTAAAGGTTCACATATATTAGAAATAAAGCCAGAATGGAATCAGATAATAGGATAGTCACATATGGAACTTGTGAAAAATCTCACTAGGCATTAGCTAGCTGTATCAATCAGAGACACAGAAAACAAACATATGAGTGCATGTGAAATTTTGGGGCAAGGGCCATACTAATGTAGGAACAGGTGGTATTTTCCTAATATGCTTACTCTATGGCAGACGGTGTCTATATTTTACAGCTTGAATAGTTCCATCACTGTGAGTTCTCTAGTCTTTGGTAAAATACAACCATATTTCGGGGGGTAGCTATACATACCACAGCACATCTTATTTCCACAATATCACCCACATAAACCCAGGAATCACTCACTTTTCTACTCTCTGCATTTGAACAAATGTACAGAACAATTTTTCAACTGAATACAAAATGCAAATTATACCGAGCAAAAATAATCTCATGTCAAAGATCCTCCCACTAATATGGTTTTGAGTCAGACTTTAAGTTTCATCAAAACCCAGCAGCAGCAGACTCCTGTATGAAGACAGGTGAGCAAAGCTTTGTATTTAATGTGTCATGTGCATGCCTACGCGATCTGTTGGTTTGCCTGTACTTACAAGTACACCTGAGGGTGTACTTGTTAGTTGTGTCCCACTGGTGGGAAGAGGACAGTGCTGAGGAGATGTCAAAGTGATGCTCCCTGAAGGCACCTCCAGTGAGATGCTAAGGAAGGGCTTTTTGAATGGAAAGAAAAGCTTTACAAAGGAAAAGTTTTAATGGTGGAGAGAGGATTTATGGGATAAAAGCTAATGGCAAAAAGAAATAATCATTATTTGTTTAATTAATATATTTAATCATTATTTGATTACCGGTAAAGTAATGAATTGTAAGGCTAGAGAAAAATTGTCAAAATGAGAAATACGATTATATTAGCAAAAGGCCATTGCGGTTTTAACTTTGAGAAGGAAAAATTGTCAAAACTATGAAATAACTATTGATTCTAGAAAGTCTAGATAATCTGAAGACCTTTAAAGAAGGAAGCGGAAACTGAAAAGCCAGCAAAGGCTCACTGGGAAGGCATCAGTTCCACCCAGATTTATTTTCCTTTTTAAAGTATTTATGTATGTATGCAAGAATGTATTGATGGATTAATTACAGGGTTGCTAGAAGTATAGATCTAGTAACACTTAATTTTCACAATATATTTCATATTTTATTCTTTAGAAGAGATGAAGAAATGGCAGCAGGCCTAGATGAATTCCCAGCTGACTCACAAGCTTATCTATATTAAGTTTCTATGTAGAAATTGAGATGATACAAACAGCAGAAACCTTTCTTAGTAAGAATGTGTACACCACCCATTTAATAGATAATCTCTCAAGAAAAGCCCTTAACAAAATTAAGCTATGCTTTTAAACTAGATGTTAATTATGATTAATATCAAGTAATCATTAATATTAATTGATCTAATGATGTTTCTTAAATACAGTAAACACAAACATGAAAAAGCATATACTTACAAATACCAGATTCTTTCTAAGGGGGTAAAAATGAGACATCACTGCTGAGGTGAGGGTTCAGAGTTGTTAAGATTTGACTCTTCCTTTTAAGCTACAGGCCTGTTTTTTGCTCTTATCTAATATGCTCCCGATCTGTCCTGAGTGCCAAAATCTCCCCTGAAATGACCAGCGATGGGACAAGATGTATTCCTTTCTTCCTTGCCTTCTTTCCATGTCATGCGGTGTGTTTGACTTGGAAGAGAACTCAGGTCACTCATGCTCAAGTGACACCTGTAGCTCTGTCACTAATGAAAGGAATGAATCAAACTTAGACTGTAAGATACGTGGATCATATATGAAAAAGCAACTCTTCAAGTGTAAAATGCTATTCAATAAATGTTCTTCTCATCAAAACTTAAATGCCCTGTCCTCTTTCTCTCCCATACAGCGACAGATGATAATGGTCTAATTCATCATACTAATTAGCAAATAGATTAAATTATGTAGTATCCCTCTCAGTTCGAATGACTGTTAATCTAACTGAATGTCATTTATTGCCTAGAAGAGTCCTGAGTAAGTACCCAGACATTTTATGTTAATCAGTGAGAGAGACCTCACTGGTTAGGAGATCTCCTAGGATTCCAGATTTATTCTCCACCTACAAAGCAAACTGGCACTGCCCACTGTATCTAAATTACCTATTTATTTAATATATTCAAGAACATTTTATTTCCACATTCATCTTTTCTGGCTTTCAATCATCACTGAAAATACTATGCGAGGTCCAGCAAAGAAAGTTTCCATTTTCTTAAGTTCAAACATCAAATTTTTCTTGGATGGAAATCTTAGCCATCTGTCAGCACTATGATTCCCCATAAAGAATATACTCTTTCATACCTGTACCCTGGAAAATTCTTTTTTTAAATTTCTTGTATACATTGCAAGAGGAAATTTAATGTTCAGCTTATATGTTCTTTGCTTTTCAAATGTTTCAAAGGTTGGGACCAGGTGGCCATCCACTCTAATCCTAATTTTAAAATTGTGTCTTTCTGTAGATGACCACAGAACAACAGATTTATGAGAAAAAAATGCTTCACTGATAGATGTAGATAATTAGGTAATTTCATGATGCTAAATAGAAAGTATTTGATGTGGTTTTTAGATTGTTAAATGCCTTTTCATTTTTAAAACAAATCTATAGTTACCTTGTATACTTAACATTAATTTTTCCAGCTATTCTATAAATTCTTTATTGAAATGCACAGTATTCAATGTATTTCTTTTAGCTTCATCTCCTCACCTTAGGTTTTTCTAAAAATTAACCAAAGTCAAATTTTGCTTTCAAGGGGTTAAATGGCTTTCCTGAAATTGTTTACTCAAATATTTAGAAAGTCGTTCTGGATCATTTAAATTTGTTTTCACTTATTTTTCTGAACAAAAAAAAGTCTTCTTAAGAAAACATAATTATTTGTACAAATAATAATGTTTGATATAGAAAATCTTTACAGTTGAGGACATACAGATAATTTTATGAGATGAAGGCAAGAAATTTTAATCTAGACATCCTCTGGAAATGCTATAAAAGTCAAGGAAGAATTTTGGTCTGATTCACCCTCCTTAGTCACTGGCTTGCATCTCCTAATACCACTCAAGGGTTCCTCCATACAATCAATCAAACTACTCCTTTACCGATTTCTGTGGTTGTGTGGTTTCTCAAACATGGATGCCCTCTCTTCCCTTTCTTTTACACCCTTTCCAAGAGTGGCTACCTCTACATGGGCCAGGAGCCACTCTGGGTGCTTCAGAGATTTAGAAGGGTTATATTTCCTCACCAGTGTTTGCTTTATTATAATGCTTACTTCTGCTTACATAACTCACAGAAATGTTACATACATGTACTTGCTGAGCCTCCCTCAGCCTCATTTCTGCCTGCCCCCAGGAGGTGGCCAAGGTGGTAAGAGGCTGGTGTTTCAGCATGGCCCCAAGCTCGCACACATTAAGCTGGGTGGAACAGTGCCCAGGAACAACCTCAAGTTTGCTCCAAAATTAGACCAGGCACCCGAAGCTGGGAGAAGTTCCACAGTGGGAGCAGGTCCTCCTGAGCCAGTGGGAGAAGCGGGGCTTCCTGGGCCCCTGAGAGCAACAGGAATGCCTGGGTCTGCAGCCTAGGCTGGGTGGCTGCAGCTGCACCTAGGAGGGCGGATATCCCACACCACCTACTTGGAAGGAGGTGGGGATCCCACTCATTCCCAGCTCCTCCTGGCTCCATGGTGTGTGCAGCCCTGGCTGTGCCTCCTGCAGCTAGCATCTTTGCGGGGGCTGCTCCAGACGGGCCACTGTGCTGTCACCATCCCAGGGACAGGGACAGCTCTTCCATGCAGTGTAAGAGATGAAAGATTATATTCCCAGACAGCTTCATATATGAAGGGCAGGATAAAATTAAGTTGGCATCAACAACAGAAAACAATCATCCTATTGTTTCATTTTCCCTTTCTGAAAATATTCAGGATCCTTAAGCATGAACATTATTAGAGCACAGTGAAGCTGCTGCATTTGGCATTTTTCATTGTCATCAGAAACTAATATTTCTGAATAGGGGGAAATCGAACTATGTGAAGAAACATCTAGCACTTCCAGCTATGGAAGACCTATTTGACATCAGTTTCTTAAAATGACATGGCTCTTGCGCAGAAAAAATTAATTAATTCCAAGATATGTGTACTTGATGCCCCTTTTATCCTTAGCAGGCTAAAGAGGCAAGAATTACATGTAACTAAGGAAATCCACACTAGGGAACTTTTCAAGACAGCACTACAATTATCAACAATTCACCAATAGGAAAGCCCTAAAACTCAAAACTGATGTTTAAATTTTAAAAAGCTTTGTGGGTACAATTAAGCGTGATATATTTTTAGAATAATTATGATGCTGGGCAAGATTGTTCTTACATCTTTTTTTAATGAAGACTTCATTAAAGCTGACAAGTGACTCATAAAAAGAGAAATCCTTGCCTACTCTTCAAACTCAATAAACCTGGACAAAAGAAATAAAAACCTAATAAACACCCACCTGTGGGTAAAGTGCTGCTGGGTGCTGTTATGAGTTGTATGGACTAGAAATAATAAACTGGGCACCATTGGCAGAAAAATACCTGCAGCTCAAATGCATGTCAAGGGGCACATGAATGAGAACTGCAGTATATGTTGCAGAATCTCTTAGCAGGACTGCAAATGAGCCCAGGCAACATGGAGGAAGTCCCCCAAGGTACAGCCAGATATAGACAGTGCTCAGAGACTCTTTCCTCTGTAGGCTACAGGGCTTGTCTAGTCCTAGCCTGCCATACTCAGGGAACCTCATCATCAGGACCTCTCTGTTCCTCCTGCAGTCTCTCCTGCCTGTTGTTCTTGCCCCCTCTTAGTTTGATGTTCTTGCTTCATCCTGTGCCAGACCTACTGATGGCATGAGGGCTGATTTGTCTCAACCATATAGGTCCTCTAGCCTGGAGGGACACTTCTGAAAGATGAAACCTGCTTTCAATAATGAAATACCCAGAAAACACAATATCTTCTGAATCAAGGAGATTTTATTGGCTGGGTGTGGTGGCTCACGCCTGTAATCCCAGCACTTTGGGAGGCCCAGGCAGGTGAATCACGATGTCAGGAGTTTAAGACCATCCTGGCTAACATAATAAAACCCGTTTCTACTAAAAATACAAAAATTAGCTGGGTGTGGTGGCGCACACCCGTAGTCCCAGCTTCTCGGGAGGCTGAGGTGGGAGAATCGCTTGAACCTGGAGGCGGAAGTTGCAGTGAGCTGAGATTGTGCCACTGCATCCCAGCCTGGTGACAGAACAAGACTCTGTTTCAAAAAAAAAAAAGAAGAGCTTATAGTCAAAATATTGACCTAAATATACTTTGTTATATTTAATTTTATGTTTTTAGAAAATATGTAAACCGTGATTTTTTTGGGTACACACATTCACATTTTCAAACATTTATGAAATGCATGTGTTTCACCTTTATGATGAAAGAAAAAGTAAAAAAAAAAAGTAAATGAAATCATGTATATTTTACATGCATCCATTTGTTTTATATAAAGAGGCTTTTCTTATATATGTATAATGAACAAACAAGGCTGAATTTAAATGGGACTTAAAATGTGGACTCATCAGGAAATATATCAAATTATCATTTTACTTTTATAAAAAGTTGATAATTCACTACTGTGAAAACTAATCAATATAACATTTATGATTTGAAAAAATAGCTATTCTATCCCCTAAGCATCTGTGGATTTGTCAACAGGTCTTTTTCTTTTAAAAATCAATCTTAAACACATAATCCCCAAAGCCAAATCTTCTTATGTTTCCCATGACAGTTCACTAATCTTGTTCTTTCTGCCCATCTCATATCTCACTCCTGGGTGATCAAAGCACTTCTTGGCATCCCAATAAGTTCTACTGTCCATCTTTTCTGCCTGTTAGCACAGAATGTACACCATGAATATTTAGTGTATAAAATTTACCTTCAGGTATCCAACTTATAACAACAATAACAAAGCAAGTCTTATATGTATGCGACAACTTCTCAGCTAAAAAGGATCTTAGAAAACCATGAGTGTTTCCTCAAATTACAACTCATTAAAATTAATAAAAAATCAAGAGATTTGCTAAGTATGCTGAAATAAAATATAAGCTAGAAAACCTCTGGTTGTCATTTTAAACTGGATTTTAGATTAAGGCTGTTTTTGCTCCCCCTATATTTCTGTTTTAGAGGGAAAATTATAAATTCTGGGACATTTTCCATTCTGAAGTCATTGGTTGTCAGCTCTGTACCTTTCAGACATTTGAGATGCTCAATAACACTGCAAAGTACAGTTCTTGCTGTGTGGTATTATTTGCAGTGCCATATAAAGCAAGGTTTTAAAATAGGAGAATATTAGAATGGGAGAAGAAAAAAGAGTCTATTTTTATATCCCATTAGGCAGTTTACTGTCTTTCAAGACATCGATGATAAGGAACGGCCCATTACCAGTTTTTCAGGTTCTTGGAATATGTCTCAAAAGGTTTTTTGTTACTAAGCTTTCAGAGCTCTAGCCTTGTTCCTGACAGATGCCAGAATGAACCCGCCTATTATTTTTTGTTTCTTATTCTTGGAATGGGGATAGCTATAAAATCTGCTTCTCTTACTACATCTATTCCTCCGTTTTCTTTTTTTCTGATTCTAATATGCTATTAATACAATCTCTTGTCATATATCTTTTTCCATTATGATAATACTTTTCCAGGGTTAGGAGAAAGTGCAACAAGTTTTGCCAGTCTGCAGAGCAACACTGTTAATTTCTTGATCATGGTATAGAGGACAATACCATTCAATGGTGCCCATGTTATGACAAAATCATTCTTGATTCTCTACCACCCATAAATGTTAAACTCTTCATCTGTGAAATTACACATTCTTCTTTTTTCCCACAAACCAAATCCTTATTTAGAACATGACTTCTGTTTGGAATCCTATGTGCGATTCTGAATTCTAGGCTTCCAGCATTTTATCCTTTCATTAACTCTAAAATCCTCTAACCTTAAAACAAATAATAGACAAAAGTCAAGTGTGTCTACCACCACACCTGCTAATTGTTTGTAATTTTAGTAGAAACAAGATTTCATCATGTTGGCCAGGCTGGCCTTGAACTCCTGACCTCAGGTGATCCACCCACCTCGGCCTCCCAAAGTACTGAGATTACAGGCATGAGCCACTGTGCCTGGCCCTAAGCATACATTTTTAAGTAATATAATTCTATTTTGTTGAATAAACCTTTAGAAATCCTAAAATAATTTTCAACAAAATAACAACCATGACTTACGTAACATCATTAACATCTTATAATCCAATAGTAATATGATTTTGCTTCATATATGCATACATAATATAAAACATTTACTATTAATTGTATCAGTGTATAAACATTCAGTTAATTTGGAATCATAGTTAGAGACTTATGAATAATGAACTTGCTAAATTTCTTAGCAGATGACAAGGCTTAAATAGTGCAAAATTACAGATCTCAGCCATTTGTATTAACTAGAATAAATGTCTCAGCATTGTCAAGATTTGCCAAACAAATTACAATTTTATTGCATAATCTGTTGACGTTACCAATCTGTACTGAATTCTCTATGTGAACAACACAGTGCAACTTAACTAATTCAGCCTATGTACAATATGTTCTTAGATTCTATTTGCATAGGTCCCCTGCTATAATTTCATCTTCTTCAAAATTTATTTTAATATTGCATTTCCTCAGTGCATGATTGTTATTTCACAGTCAATAACTTTTAAAAATTAGCCTAGTCCAAAAAGCAGAATATAGTCTCACATGTAAATCTTATTCTCTGCCTATAGCCTCAACATATTAAGCTGAATTATTGGTTAGAATTTATAACCTATACAAATAAAGCTTTTATAATGGAATCCAGCAGGGAAGAAAAAAAAGTAGGTCTCATGACTTTCCATGCATTCAGGAAACAGTCACAGGTACTAACATGCAAATTATGCATTCATGCAACCTCCTTTCCTGGAAGGCAAATGTTGTGGACTGCCTGTGTACAAACTGTCTGAAGGCATCTGTTTGGAAAATAATGTGTTTTTTCAAATGGGTAAATTCTGCTTTGCCATTTTGTTGCAGACTAGTATAGGAGTTACTGAGTCAGGCTCCTCTGTGGTAGAGAGTCACAGAATAAACACTCCATCACCCAGAAAACCATGGGATGTAATGGTTAACCTATTGATGATTTCACATGACATTAACACTCAGGTGAAGGTTAGAATGGCTTATATACTTCATAATTGTATAACGTTTGGTCACCACCAGTTAGGGTATTTTGAGTCCTCAAAACACATCCCAACTGGCTTGTAAAGGAGTAAGTGATAAAAACAGCTCATACTACTGCACAACAAGTATTTAACACTGAGGAAGGCAAAAGAATATAACGCCAATCAGTTAACATTTTAGTGGGTTTCTCTTTTGCAAAAAGAACAAAAGAAACACTAAAACTTCGTAACAGCAAAATTTTAAATATTTTATCAGGTTACATAATAAATACATTTTAAGTAAATCTTGTTCCCCAACAACTTTGTTTTTTAGCAGTTGTCATTGGGCTTGCTATCCATTTTTTTTTTTTAAAGGATTAAGCTTCTGGACAAGCTGGTTCCCGGCAACACCAAAACTCACCTGTTTGTTCACAGCTTCTCGGTGGCTTAAATCCGTGCAGGCTGAGCAATTTGGAATACTATCAAAAGGAATCTTCCACATGTAACAGTACATACTACAGATAAAGTAACAAATGGGTTGCTTTTATAAAATATCTCAAACTAGTGTAATAAACAGAGATGACCAAAGGAACTTCCACTTGCCAATCTAGTACTCTTGAGCTGTAGGAGCCAAAACACTGAAGGGTTTCTCTGCAGATTAAGTTTCTTGGCCCAGGTGAAAGCACCCCTCCAGTGCTTGGCAATTGCATCCTGGGCACTGAATGGATGTTGATTTTTCTCCTGTTATTACAATAGTTAATGGTCACTGTAAATCACAACGATTCTTAAGTCCTTTTGAATCTTGCCCCTTATACAAAACAGACAGCTGCTGCCCCTTGATTTTGCACCGTCTGCCATCAAGACATTCCTCCCAGGTTCCATTTTTCAGGGGGCAAAGGACCTCTTAAGTCCTCCTCAAAGGTCAGCAAAATGTGCTTTTCCTCAGCAGCTGCTTCTTTCCTTTGCTCATTATCCAGGCTAGTGCTAGCTGCTTTCTTATGGCTGATTTTCTTTTTATCCTCTGCAGGCTAGTCAAGGACAGCTGCAAGCTAATTAACCTCTCCAGGTGTCCCCTTTTAGGTTTAAACGTGGTGTGGCTGGGAGACAAGATGGTAAGAATATGTAAGAGGTGTCATCCATTACATTATTTTGACTACCACCTCCAAGAAAAATTAGCACAAGGCATTTCTTTTAGATTAAGAAAACAGTTTAGTTTCAGAAATTTGCTTGAGGCTTCAGAGTTCAGTCAAACTGTTAATGCCTCCATTGTCTTTTGCTAATAACCTGATTTAGATTTTATTTATTTTGGTTTCGGTTTCTGCTTACAAGTTACCTTTTTTAAAAAAAAAAACTAAACAGCAAACCTGTTTGACAATTTACTTCTTGAAATCTAGCAGGATGTTTTAAGCTTGACAAAAATTTTAAGTACACAATTGGAGTTCTAAAGCTTGAAATAAGTCAGCTCTTAATAAGGTAATCAACTTATAAGTAAGAATACATTTTTAATCAAATGAAAATGCAATGCCATCCATCTCTACTTCTGTATTTGTACTTACCTGGTGCCTGCCTTCCAGTGGTAAACATAGTGCTTAACATATAGTAGATCTCAATAAATATTTGCTGAATGAATGAATGAATGAATGAATAAACTTAAAACATTGCTCAGAGATGAGACTGTACATCTCAGGTTTCCTGAAACGTTCCTGATCTCAAAAATCCCAACAAGTGCAACATACTGGTTGAGAAAACTCTACTTCCCAGATGACTACCTCTGTCTTCAGAAATGCTGATTACACAATCTAATTAGTTTTTGGAAAACATATAGTAGAGGGCATTGATTTAGAGTATACATTTTTAGTTGGATTGATTTTCGTCTAAATCTCTGAATCGCCAATTACATTGTGGGTTTAGGTAGTTGCTTAATGTCATCATCCCCCTCCCCCCCAGTTTTCTCTTTGGTAAAATGAAGGTTTTTTTCAGCAATATGTTGCCATATAACAAACCACTGCGAAATATGGTGGGTTAAAACATCTGCTATTTATTGGCCCATGGTTCTGCAGAAGGTAATTGGGGCTAGGGTCAGAGGGGTGATTCCTCTGCTGGTTTCAGCTGGGTCTAACAGGGCCAAATAATCTGAGAAGGCTTTATTTGCAAGTCAAGCAGCTGGGGCTGGGTGACCTCGGTTCTCCATGTGGCCTCTCATCCTCCTATAGGCTGGACTGGGCTTCTCTCCATTGTCATTGTAGGGCAGTACTCAAATAAACAAGAGAGATAGCTGCAGAGTCTCTTGGGACCTTAGTTCCAAACTTGCACAATGCCACTCTGCCATTATCTCAAGGCGGAAAGAAAGTTATAGGCATCAGATTTAAGGGTGCCTCTTGATGGATGGGAGGCAATATCACATGGCAAATGGGTTATGTGTCCAGGGAAGTGAGGATTCTTACTTGACCTTTGCAAATAATCCATTAGAGAAACAATGGGTTATTTAAACATGAAAAGTGCTCTAAATGATAGCGCTTTTGTATGTTTATTGTATATTAACAAATGATAGTCTGTTGTATTTTAATAAATAATAATTATATTTTATTAGTTTTTTGTAAATGGAATTATTTTTCTCCTTTTTTTGCTCATTTTCAAGTAATTTTTCTGGCTAAAATATTGGGGGGATGACAGTATTTTGATTCTAATTCTCTAAGCAATTTCTTTAATCATTCAGGCTTATACTTCCATTCTAAAGAATACTCACTGATTAAATTTAACTCAGATTCAATGGATTTTATATCTAACCTATTATCCATTTTTCAAAAATTTCTTACTTTAAGTGAATGACAGATTTAAGGAACATAGCCTGTGTATTTGTGAGAGGCAGCAGAAAGGAGGCGACTTTCAGGGATTCACCCATCCCAGGTAATCTTGCCTTTAAAATTTCATGTTTTCAGTTCAACGAGCATTGAGTCACAGAAAGAGGGCCAGAACTGAATTCTCACAAATCTAGACGAAAATCAGAGATGTGTTGTGGCCCCTGAGCCTCCTATGGTAAAGACTGCAAAGGATTCTAGGCAGCAGTGGGAAGGCAGAATCAAGAGAAGCTAGAGCTGAGTGGTTTTTCCTGCCTTTATTTTAGTCTGGGGGCTGGATCACTTTCCATAAATGGCCAGATGGTAAACATTTTAGGCTTTATGGACCTCAGGGTTTCTGTTGGAACACTGTTGGACTTTTCTGCTGTTGGAGAAAAGCAGCCACAGACCAAGTCTAAACAAATGGGCAGGGAGTTGCAATAAAACTTTGTTTACAGAAACTGACAGTAAGCAGGATTTGACCCACTGGCCATGGTTTGCTGATCCCTGCTCTAGTCTGTTGTCAATACATGGCTTCAGCATTGCTTTACCTCTTTAGAAATCCTGCCAGGACCAAGCATCTCATTTTAGAAATAGCTTTGCTGGTAGCATCTCAAAGCAGTGCAAGAAATAGTAAAATAGTTTTAAACATTTTTTTCCGAATGAAAGTCTCCATGCAAGAGAGAATACATCAGTAAGTACAGCATGTACTAGCCCAGTAAAGTGTGAGTACTGTATTTTTTTTTTCTTTTTTGAGACAGTGTCTAATTCTGTAGCCCAGGCTGGAGTGCAGTGGCATGATCTCGGCTCACTGCAACCTCTGCTTCCCAGGCTCAAGCCATCCTCCCACCTCAGCCTCCCAAGTAGCTGGGATCACAGGCATGCACCACCACACCCAGCAAAGTACTGTACATTTTTAAATTACCAGACTAAAAGGAGGTAATCTAAATCTAATGCCATGGAAAGAATATAGGCATTGGTTTGTCTCCTATTTTTCCCACTGTCCATCTATGTGATCCTATGATTATTTGCTCTACAATTCATTAATATATTTACTTAATTATATATCTAGTAAAGATAATAATTATAATCATAGTTAAATATTGAGAACTCATATAGGTGTGAGGATGAGAATAGTCTAATTTAGTCTTCCTATGACCCTCTAAGTACCATTTTAACCCTATTTTACAGGCCAGAAGAGGTTAAGTAACTTGTCCAACATCCCCCACCCAGTAAGATACAGACTATGTCCTGAAACCAATTTCTTCTTTTATGTGGATAGGAGCATCAAGAGAATACTCACTATTGTAGCTCTACCCTGCAACAGGTGAATATGAGCCTAAGAGCTGCTTCTGTTCTATGCATCTTGATATCTGTACGGTTGGACTGGGTTACACTGGGGCTGATGTGAGGCCTAGGTGACTTTCCTTACATACAATGTAAGGATCCCAAGTATATTTAAAGCAGAGCCTCTTTCAGTTCAATTTTAATTTGGTGTCAAGATTTATAGTCACCGCTAGTTTTTAAATGAAATAATGTATCTGTATGCACAAATATAGGTTATTGTTTTACTGGACACAAGATGGTAAGAATTTCCTAGGACAATTTACTTGTTTTATGTTTAGGTAATTCTGAATTAGAGTTTTTATTTCATATTTTGCTTATTTGCTAAAGCACATACATAGACAATGAAAGCCTTTGAATATTCGCTGTGATTAATGTTAAGAAGCGTAAGTGCCCCAAATCTTAATCCACTGGAATTGTTCTCAGTTCTCAATAATTATCATTGCTGATTTGCAGTCTTGTCTCATTCTCTTGCTCTCCCATTTTTTTTTGACTTTACACAAATTAACTGCTGATGTGTTCTCTTCCCAGGCTGCATAGAGGTTGGCATAAATATTCAGCAGCAAAAAATAATAAAAATAATAACATTAAAATGGAATATTTGTAAAATTAACAATTCATGTAAATACTAAATTTTAAGAATTAATGCTCAATAAAATGCATTTTATATGTACATATAACAATATATATAGAATATAAAATCATAGATGTATCATATCAAAGAAGGGGAAATTGCAACATTACATGGAAATTCTACAAATATAAAAACATAGGCCAGACATTTGTGGCTCATACCTGTAATCCCAGCACTTTGGGAGGCTGAGGTGGGCAGATCACTTGATGTCAGGAGTTCTAGACCAACCTGGCCAAAATGGTGAAACCCCATCTCTACTAAAAATACAAAAATTTTTAGTAGGCCAGGCATGGTGGTGTGTGCTTGTAGTCCCAGCTACTTGGGAGGCTGAGACACATAAATTGCTTGAACCCAGGAGGAGGAGGTTGCAGTGAGCTGAGATTGTGCCACTGCACTCCAGCCTGAGCAACAGAGCAAGACTCCATCTCAAAACGAAACAAACAACAAAAACAAAAACACATAAACCTAAAGGCTTTAGGTCAATGTGTTGGACTATGCTTATTTAGACACCTTCTGCCTTTACCCTCCTCACCCTATGCCAAATCAACACAAGGAAATAGATGAAAGAGAACAAGTTTTGAATGTATAAATTATCTCAAAGCTATATGAGCAAACTATCCAGTGGTCAGAGAGTTTGAGACAATATAAAATCAGAGCTGTGAGCAGTAGCTGAAGCCAAATGGTTCACAGATGTACTTGGGGTCAACATAAATCTTCAGATTTGTATATTTTATTATCTTCTGGACCACAGTAGGGAGAGGAGTTGGGAGGTACCTAATACAAGGCAGGAGGTAGGAGCTGAGGTGTCTCTACAAAGCTGGGAGTTACAAAGGGTTGCTCTGCATTTTATACGGACTAGAAGAACCCTGGCCTCCACCTCAGGAAACAATACAGAATGTTGCTTGACTTCTGTCCAGGTCCGTGAGAGGCAAAATAATCTCCTAAGAGAAATCAGAATCCAAGACCCGGGCCAACTGACGTGTGTAGTCTAATTTTACAGTGCCCCCACAATGCAAATAGTTCAAGGACCTTTCCTAATATGGTTTAGTTATGTTTCCACCCAAGTCTCATCTTGAATTGTAGCTCCCATAATCCCCATGTGTCATGAGAGGGATTTGGTGGGAGGTAATTGAATCATGGGGCGGGCCTTTCCTGTGATGTTCTCCTGATGATGCATAAGTCTCACAAGATCTGATGGTTTTATAAAGAGCAGTTTCCCTGCACACACTCTTGTCTGCTGACATTTAAGATGTGACTGCTGCCGTGTAAGACATGTGGCATTACTCCTCTTTCGCCTTCTGCCATGATTATGAGGCCTCCCAGC
The DNA here is from genome assembly GCF_001604975.1 of Cebus imitator. NCBI lineage: Eukaryota > Metazoa > Chordata > Mammalia > Primates > Cebidae > Cebus > Cebus imitator. The sequence goes on from NW_016107627.1 coordinate 2,593,948, forward strand.
CATGTGGAACTGAGAATCTATTAAACCTTTTTCTTTATAAGTTACCCAGTCTTAGGTAGGTCTTTAACAGCAGCATAAGAACAGACTAATAAGTTTTTAATCCACAGAAGTAACACGAGTGTTGGTAAGAATGGTTGAGATCTGTGAAACTGCAGCTAACACAACCCCTGTCATAGTTCAGGCCAGACTACTCCTGAAAAATGAGCTCACAGTCAATGGAAATGAGCTCATTGCCAATATTATAAACAACACAAGAAAATGAACTATTATAAAGGAGAGTTAGAGGATATGAAGAATTAGAAACAAATTCTAAAATAAGCATGTTTAAAATGTTTGATGAGATGAATAAAAGACTAGAAAGAAAACAAGAACAGTACTCTAAGATAAAGAACAGGGAGATTTGAAACAGAATTAAATAGAAATATTAGGTATAAAAATTATAGATGTTGGAATTGAAAATTCAATACATAAATAGCAGACTGGACACACTGAGAGAAAATTAAGAGTTGAGCAAAGAATTTGAGCTTCAAAATATGTAAACAACTTTCAGATGGATAATTACAGAAGATTCCTTGTGTGTCTCATCAAGGATCCAGAGTGTAACCCAGGGTTCCTGGGTTTTGGGGTACACACTGGGAAGAAGTGTCTATTTTTAACTGTTGCAACTTGAGTTTTTGTTGTTTAAAAATATTTCAGGAAGAAGCCAAGCCCCTGCCAAATAAACAACAAACAAACCAAAAATGGTTCCAGGCATCCAGGGATGCATGAGCTGGAGATGAACTTTGGAGACCTCGTCACATTACCATACTAAACACCCTGTCCAGGGAGGAGCTTACGTGCTATTTTCTATAGGGACAACGTGTGAAGAAGCCTGAACAACAGCCGTGCCTGCCTGCCCTACACCTCTGCATACAGTCACTCAGCTAACCAGCCCCCACAAAGCCCTGTTTTCACCTGTGTTGGGGGAGGCACTGCTTTGGAAACTATCCCCAGTGTTCTACTTACTTGTTGCCAATAATGAAACCCCCTGGTTAAATCTTCCTTGGTTGTGGTCTTTGGACTGCCACCTGCCAAGCAAATGAATGCACCCATTGTATGGTAACAAGAAGAAAATTCAGGAAAATAGAGGAAAGTTAGAAAACAAGATTTAAAGACACAGAGGCTAGAATAACAAGTATATAATAAAAACAAATATGAATCAGTATTTCAGAAAATAAAGAATAGAATGGAGATGAGAGCTGATTTCAGAAGATAGTATCTAAAACCTTTTTATAATTGAAGAAAGGCGTGAGTTTCACATGCAGATAATGAGTTCACAGCAGATAAAAAATAAAAATCCATGCCTAGGCATAGGATGCTAAGACCATAAGACTGTAAAGACAAAGGGTAAATCTTAAAAACTACCAGAGAAAAAGGATGTCAAAAACGATTCACAAACCCCAAAAAGAAAAGCCTTACTATTAGACTCACAGGAAGTTATTGGCAATAAAAGATTCCAGAATAAAATGAAAATATTTCAGTTTTTAGGTTCAATCAATACCAAAGGAGAATTCTGTATTTGGTGAAGCTAATTATCAAAAATAAGATAAATTAAAGACATTTTCAGAAAAAGTACACAGGAAGCAGACATATTTAGCCAGGTACAAAATGAAGGTGGCACACTGTAGATCTTATTTAACAAAAGCAAAAATAAAAATGTAATTCTCTAAAGGTGATTTTGCATTAGCAGAACTAATAAAAACATTTGTTTCAGAGGTTAGACAAGTTATATACATGTGAGAAATAAAGCAAATAGGGAGAATGAGACTTGCAGCAAATGTGGGGTGCCCACGCTTCACTTTAATATAGTCACAGTCAAAAAACGTTCAGAAGTAATGTATGTACACATGTGCACACTCAGATAGGCACCCCTGCATCCAGCACATAGCTGTAAGAACTACTACAAATTTGTGATCCATCCTTTCTTCTGAAATTATTTCACCTTCATTTCTTTTTTAAATTTTATTTTAACATCTCTGTTTGAGAGATGTTTATATTTATTTACATCATTTTACTTTCGGTACCCATATAGAGTAAATGCAAAATAAGCGTTTGTTGAATATATTATTTATGAACACATCTCATTCTTCTGCTTACTGTGAGAAAGGATCTCGTATTCTTTAAGAATGGTTACATTCTCAGAAAAATAGAAATACATCTCATTTTTTTACTTATCTAAAAATAAATCTGATCAATAATAATCTTTAGAGTAGCAATTGTGATGGTGGTTGTTATTTTTGTTTTAATGGTGGCAGCTTGTATTTATTAGTCATTCATGATTTATTCTAACATGTTTATCTTAGTTTTCATTTTATTTAGCATATTTATTATATTTAGCATATTTTAGTATATTTAGAATATTTTGCTTTTATGCTTCCAGAATCCCAAGGTCAAAGGGCATGAGCACTGAGGGGTAGAGAAGAATAAAGGGGAAAAGCGGATGGGCTGTCTCCACTGTCCAGTGACTGCTCAGGATGACCATCTTCTTTGTCATGGCCCACGTGGCTCAGGCTAGAAGCATTGTGTCAAAGGCTGGGGGCTTTCTCTCCAGAGAAGGAGGCTCTTCCGTCTTCAGCAGGGTTTTGGCTAAGCAGGGCTCACAAGTTGGAACATGGAAACCGCAAGGGTGCCAACGTCAGGACTTCATTAGCCTTGAAGAAATCCCTGTTAGGGATTTTCTAAATAACACTATTATTATTTTTGCTCCAACTGATCAGTTGATAAAACTGAATTGATTTCATAGAGTGTCCAGGGAATTATGTTCCACAGGCTGCTGTCACCAGCAGAGAAAGTTTCCTTGACTATCCATACAAGATTTCCGTGCTAGTCTATTCACATTTGTTTCATGTGAGTATCTGGCTTAACAGAGAAGTCATACATTCAAATGAACAGTGAGCTTAGAGCCTCAAGTTGTATTTAAATTTGTTTTAAATTTTCAACGACTAAATTTCTGCAGAATGATGATTCTTAAAAGGCAATCTATCTAATATAAAATTCTCCTAAGTGTGATCAGCCAGTCCTCAAGTATATACCAAGTTCAAGGAGAGTGAGAAAAGACATCAAAACAAGTGCCTGAGGCTCTCCTCCCACCTGAGTCAACCGGATCTAATGAACTAATCCCGAAGATAAGGGTAAAACACAGGCACGCACGTGTGCACACACACATGCCTCCAGACAATAGGACACAGGTAGAACAAAGTAACGAAGTGTTAACTTTGATGCACACCCCTTGCTATCATAGTGCAGATAGAAGGGAGAAGAATGCTGCCGGCGGATCAGGGGAAACTTAAGTGAGTAGGCCTTGAAAGGTGAGTCATAGGTGATGGGAGGACTAGGAGAGAGGCATTCCAGGAAGAATGGGATGAACATATACATTCAAGAAGAGAATGGACTGCTGGTGTTCAGAACAGTACAGAGTACAGAATACGTAATGCCTACATTATTTTTTTCCTTCAATATTTGTGCATACTGAAAAATAATATTTTTGTATTTTTAAAAATTCACTCACGCAATATAAGGGCAGGACTATGAATCCTTATAGTCTTTTTAAAAAGTAAACCACTAGCTATCTGTTATGTTAGAAATGTGCATATCCTTTCACCCAGAAATTGTTTCTAGGAATCTGTTCTAAAGCATAATCACACATAAACATAGAATGTGTATGTGCCTGTATTCAACACAGCATTACTTATTGCAGGGAAAGATTGAAAACCGCTTAAATGCCTATCAGTAAGGGAAGAATGAAAAGCATTTTATAAAATACCATGAAACTTACAAAGAGGGAAGAAGAAGAAAAGGAAGGAAGAGAGGGAGGGAGGGAGGGAGGGAATTATATATGGCAGAATTCATTACCTTCTTAAATCATTAAATCTCTTACATTATTAGAAGTATTACTTTTTTAACTTATAAATGTTTAAAATACAACTATAAAAATGTGAATTTCTTAGAAATCACTAGATATTTCAATGAGCACTGTCTTCGATGTATAACATGAAATAAATCATCACTTTATGCCCTTCAAAATTTACTTTTAAAATCTCCTTTCATTGTCTAATGAAAAACTTCTCTAGTCGTTGTCTTTTCTAATTCATCCAACAAGAACTCATGAACGTCGTTCACCACACAATGGACATTCTGATTTTTAAAAAGCCTGCAATTTCTGCCTTTAAACTCCTTTCTTCCTAAAATTCCGAGTAATGTCTGGACATCTAACTTCAGTTTAAGTAAGTTTGTGACCCTGTTTGAGAATCTGATAAACCTAAAGATAGCCCCTTTAAAAATCGTCAAGCACACATTTCTTGTAACCTAGGGGCACTTACTGATTCAAGATACAGGGATAAAACCCCTTGCATTTGGCTAAGGATTTTTACAAATATTCCCCATAGGATGTTTCTAGATTTTGTCCTTGAATCAACAAAAATATGTCAGATTTTCCTTGTTCAGTGATAAAGGAATTTTTAATCAGAGAACAAATACAGAATTATCATAGATGGAGCCCTTTTGGTTGAATTCTGTTGCCTTAGTTCTCTCTTCCATATGTGTTTTCATAAAAATCAATAAGTAATCCCTGTGGCAACACTAAACATCAAGATAAATACATCAAAAACAACCCTTTGGTGCTTTTTTCTGAAAGTATTATAAATCTCAATTATATATTTTACAAATTAGTCTTTACTGTGATTTTTCTTTTACGACTGCAATAAAAATGTACATTCTGTAATAAATCATATAGATATATGATGACTTTCTGTTTTCTATTCATATGTAAAGTTCTTATCTGATATCACATACAGTAGCATGAAATATGGTTTAATATCACTTAACTCTGATGAATCAATTTTTAGCAGCAGCATCAACAAAAGTTCGATTTACATCCCATTATAATTTGAATAAAAGTAATTTTCTTTCATCATATTTCATGTCCATGTTTAATATCATATGTAATAAGAGACAAATTATAAAAATAATAGAATACTAATAGAAAAAGATACAGAAAGTTATTTCAAAGTCAAGCAAATCCTGTGATAAAACTAAAACACTGGACTCAGGTAAGTAAATCTCTTGTCAATCCTATTTCAGCAAGATACAGGGGTAGTCTGAAGCACAGAACTCTACCAGTGATGAAAATAACAACTGATATATCTAAATCAATATTTAATAAAACTGATTTATGATCTGCACAGGGAGCTAAGTCTATATGTTATAGTCAATACTGCCCAAAGTCAAAGAAGAAAAATACCACAAAAGTAAATAACAACTAAAATATATTTCTCCTTGTAAAAAATACCAATCCCAGATTTCAATACCCATAGTCATATTCTTCAGAAGTGAGCTGGGAATATAGGAAATCTGGCAGACTCTATCACCCTTTACCTTCATTTTCTGCATTTTCTTGAAAGGTCTAATTAATTTATTGCAGCAAAAAAAATTTTTTTAACAAAGATTACAAGTCACCTTAAATTTGTTCTAAGCATTCGATATCCACATTTTAACTCCTGTGGAGCTGAAGACTTGTAGTTTTCTTATTTAATACTTTAAGGAGAATATATATAGAAAAATTTGCTTTATGATTTTTTTGGAAAAGAAAAGTAATAAGGTAAATAGTCTTTATATCCCATTCTAATAAACAATGTGGATTTCCAAAATTATCTTAGATAAAATTATTGGTTAATTTGTGATAATTTAGAAAGCAAAGTTAAATATTAATATCTCAAAGTGAAGAAAGTAAATTCAAATACACAGAAGAAATTAATGCATGTAGTTATAAATTACATATAGCAAACACATAGCTTATCATGGCATTTTAATCTTAGTTCAAATAAGTGTAAACCTTGCTAAAATATACCAAATAGCATATTTTCTTTTGCTTGTTAAGTTCTCTCCCACATCTCTAGTCTATATGTCTACCATCTCATTTTACATCAAAAGTACTATTTACTAATTGTTTTCTGGCATTATCTCTAATCCTTGCCCAGAGGTTTATAGCTCAATAGCTTATAAAACTGCATTGCCTCCCAGGTATATTTTTAATATTTATATTCTTTCATTTAACTAACTTGTGTTATGTACCAACTCTCTGTCCGCAGAATACAGAATACAAGGCACTAGGCTTAAAGTCAGATACCAATCCCTTAAGAGGGCACTAGTTTGCAGTGAATGTCACACTCCTTCTCATTTACTCTTTCATCTAAGACTTGTCTAAAGTCTTCAGGACAAGATGGAGGTCACCACATTGCAAGATGTGTCACTATGGAAGATCACTATTTTAGAAGATGTGTTTCCTCCATTATCACAATGAGGCTTTATAATGGACCAGCTGTCCTGCCAAGCCACAGGTATGGAGGTTACTCATGACTGACTTATTTGGTAACCTAGTAGTTTGTAGCCCTCAGCACAGGCTTTGGCCTCAGCACACAGGGCAGCAAGACTTGGCTTCCAAATGTGGCTGGCGAGAGGCTCTGGGCAAGCTAATTCCTTCTCATCTCATTCTCCCCACTCATCAGTTGAGGAATAATGATACCTTATGGGTTATTTTGAGGATTAAAAATACAATAGATAGAAAACCTTTTCTCTGGTGCCAGACACATAATAATCAATCAATACATGTAGCAATAGTTGTCATAAGTAATGACAGTAATCACAAAAGTAAAGACTGCCTGTTGGACAATTAGTCACCATAAGAACATAGTCTTTATTATTCCCTGGCTTTACCTTTGACTTTTATATATAAAGAATAGGGAAAGTGATTCACTATATACAGCTCATGTAGTATTAAGAGCATATATTATATGTCTTTTCTATTAGTTATTTTCAAAATGTCTTGATTCATAGTTTATCTTGCTTATGGGCTTCCACCGATATAAGCTATTTCAATTGAATTTACTTTATTCTGGATTTTTTTGGAAAATTGGCTTTTGTCATTTATTCTTATGATTCTAAAGACTAGTAACAAAAAAATGCATGATACCTATTTACTTCCTAAGTGACTCTCCAGGATGAGTTTTATCATCAAATAAATTCATTAGGTTGTTTAGTCCAAACTGAACATATTTTATTTTTTACCTGACTGTACAGTGAATGAAGGGTTCAAACCACCACCTGAATAGTTTTGTTCTCATCTCTTGTACCAAATGTTTTACTTTCTTTTAAAATGTCATGACAAGTATTTGCTAGTTTGATGGTGTTTGCTGTTATTTCTTTCCCACATATGATATATTTGTGTTGCTTTTTTTCTAACCAGCATGTCACCTCTGTTTGGATAATGGTCTTCTTCATCACATCAGCATTTCACTAAAGGGAAATAGTGCTAACATTCCACTAGAAAATTAAAAATAAAACTGAGTTTTGCAAGTTAGTTTTGAATTTTCTTCTTAATAAACACTATTTTGAGTTGTAAGATAGTTTGGTAGAAAGAGCAAATATGGTGGACATCTGCAAATCCAGAGAAATGAGTTCAGCCTGCCTCTGCCCCAAGCTCTCTGGAACTCTAATCCCGCAGACTCTGACTCTCAGATCCCCACCTGTGCGAGTAAAACGCATGACTGCATTATCTGTTCCAGCTCTAAACTCCTGTAATTTCATTTCCAGTGTTACTACAGAAAATCACACTGCAGCCTCTTTTATGTCTCAGCTTGTATGTTTCATATGTTTATGAGCAAGTGGGACCACTGGAAATAAGAACTGAAAGTGGGTAGGTATTCAGAAAATAGAAGTAGGACAAATTTTCTAAATAGGGTAAGTTGCTGTGATTCTGTGTCATGTCAACAGTGTGGCTTTTTGGGTGTAGCCAATCCCCAAACCTTTCCACTGTATGATTCCTACCCACCTCACCACACACACTTCAATCGTGGAATCTCAATGACTTCTAAACAATTTTGTGATTTTGCAAGATGTCCTTTTGATTATGTCCATTCTTCAGGAAGCTTGGAACATGGGGAGTGTGTGATATCTTGAGTGCACAGGCTAACGTCTTAGAAGGGATGAATTAGTTGGGGGTCCTTAAGAAGGAGCCATAGGAAAACTATCCAGAAATAAAGATGGAAAGGTGCATAAATGGAAGAAAGAGACAGAAGTAATCAGTATCTCAATTGTCATGTGGTCCCGGAAATTAGAGGAGGTCAGAAAATAAACCACTTAGTGCTGGAGTCCCCGCATGCCACAGCATGGCTGTACCTTCTGCTCAATGCCCCAGCTGGAGCTTTCCTTAGGCTCTGTGGAAGGAGTGCCTGTTGAAAGCCTGATGAAAGGGAGAGGCTCAAATCCAGGGGTCACAAATTTGAATGTACAAGGATAAATAAATAAAATTAAACATGAAGCTACATCAAACTGTAGAAAATACAATGACACTGGCTAAATATTAATGGGATTCTAGAGAGATTGGTACAAGCAGAGAAGTGAGGACACTTGTGAGAGTGGAGAGGAATAACTGAACAATAAAGACCAAACACCACCAAAAATTTGCCTTCTAGAATGCTACTCATTGATTGGAATAAAAATGAAATGGGAGATAGGAGTTAACATAGGCAGGATGCAGGGTTAAGAACACCATGCCCCCTGCCCCAATGCCTCTCCCTTGCATAAGATACCGAAAAACTTGCACAGGAAATGGCTGTCAACAAAGGGAATCATATCAGATGCTGTGTGTGAGTCTGAAAGCATCTATTTCCTGCCCTCTTTTACTATTATGCCATTTTTGCTCAAATAACACAGAGTTACATTCATATTTTGCCCTTGCATCTCTGATTTCTAGCTCAGTCTGTGTTTATGCTACACAGTACTCTAAGTATAGCTTCTCAGTTATTCTCTACGTTAACTCCATAAGGTCCTATCACTTACTCCATTTCCTAGACGGGGAAATTGAGGCAAGAGAGGTTAATTACTTTCCTAAGATTGACACACTAATTTAAAGTAGAGCCGTGATCCAAACCCCAGGGCCATTCTTTTGAACCATTGTGCTTCAAGCAAACTTTACCACAGAGGAGTCATGTGCCCCTATCAGTTTTAAGCATCTTATAGCAGATAGTATAACTTTATTCAGAGGTTAAAAAACATACTGTTCTGTTTCTTTCTTTTGAGAATGATTATCAAGATATGGAAATAATTGATTCCAATATTATTACTCATATTGAAATGATTTTTGGGGGACATGGTCATAGATAACATTATTTTGATTTTTGAGTTATTTCTAAAGAAAGTAACTTTTGAGTTTATCATGCATTCTCATGACAAGCATGTATTTACCTCTATTATACACTTCCTATATTGTATTAGTGGCACTTTTTTTACCTGCTAAGTATGAATGTTAAAAACATCCACATCATTACACTGTCTCCCCCATTTTCCATCTTATCTTTTCTATATAGTCATAATTTGTAATACTTACGTTGTATTTTGTAAATCCTACAGTTGTATTAGCTTTGTTCTTACAGAAAATAGATACTGGAGACTAGCTCATGATAAGAAAAACTCTTGATTGGCTGAATGTTTTCAAAAAGATTTCATGCAAAATACAGTCTTTAAGTTTTGGCCTCTTAAAACATATTCAGAACGAGTTTGACCCATTCTTTCCCTAAAGAATTTGTAGGCATCGTGCCATTACCTTCTAGAGCTCCACATTGACATGCAGTTTCAGGTCTCTCTGGTGTACCTCCTTATAGCTAACTTGACATTTTTTTTTTCTGGATAGTTAATAAATGTTTCCTTTAGCTTTGATTTCCAACGTTACTAAGATTTGTCTCAGCGTTGACTGTTCTATGTTCACTTGCTGAGACAAGTTGTAGCCTTTGGATCTGTAATTTAGTGCTTTGTTTCCTGCTAAGCTTTTTATGAGTTATTTATCAAGAATTTCCTTTTCAATCTTAAAAGTACCTCAAAGTACATTTTCATAGATGTGGTCCTCATTCTTTTAATTATTATTCATCTTTGAAACAAATTTTTGTTAGACCATGTATCTAACACTATTTCATGTTGGGGAGGAATGGGTAATTTTGTAGGATAGTGCAATGGACAGGATGCTGATGTTCCCCCTCAAATTCACTTGTTGAATTTCTAACCCCCATGGTGATGCTACCAGGAGGTAGGACTTTTGGGTGTGATTAGATCGTGCTGGTGGAGCCCACATTAATGGTATTAGTACGCTTATGAAAGAGGCTGAAGAGAGACCCCTTACTCCTTCCACTAAGAGAGGACACAGCCAAAAGGTGCCATTCTATGAACCAGGAAGTGGGCCTTCACCAGACATAAAATCTGCTGCTGTCTTGATGTTGGACTTCCCAGCGTCTGGAACTATGAGAAATAAATTTCTCTTGGTTATAAGACACTGATTCTATGACATTTTGTTATAACAACCAAAATGGACCAAGATAGAATTGAAGGTTTTTATAATATAGCAGTGTGTGACTGTGTGTGTTTCTTTAGTCCAATTGTTCATAACTCTGCAAGCACGCACATTTATCACCTGGAGAGCCTTTAAAGGCCATCTATTGCTCGGATCACTCTAAGGTTTTGATTTAATTGACATGAGGAGAGTGCTTGGGAATCTGTGTGTTTTAAAAGACTCCTCAGGTCATCCTAAGTGACAACAGCCATGAGAACCTTCCATATCAGCAGCATTGGGGCCCATGACAAAGCAGTGTGTCCCCTCCACTTTATCTCCCCACCAACTGCTTGCAGAAATGAGGTCCTCTGCTTTGTGATGCCACACAGGGTACTGGTAAGCCTCCATAATCAGCTTTTGCTCTGATTCCCTGACTCAAATATGAGACAGTTCTGCTCCTCCAGGAATGTGCATTATCTTAGAATACTGCTGTCCTGCTGGCACTGTCTGAGATCCACAGTAGGAAGAATGCTTTCAGAAGTTTTCTCTTAGACACCCAGTCCTGTGATGTGGTTTATAGTTACAGGTTTTTCAGAGTTGTTTTTCAGAGTTCTTAAAGATGAAAATTGCATTTCTGTTTCTCAGTCTTCTTGATGTTTGGATGATTTGGGGGACACAAAGGGACAAAGACATCTTTACTCTTCAGTCTTACAAAACGGTTTCCTTGTAATTTTTTCTACTCCATGTCTCTGGCTTTTAATATATATTAAAATTTGAATTTTTCAATATCATCAGTGTTAAATCTTACTGAGACATAAAGCTACTTATGCCACAAATTTTGTAAGTGAATTAAAATTCATGTTTTGCATTATAACTCAATTAGTAAGAAAAGGGAATGGACTCCTTTTTAATTAATCATGATTACCTACACATACAAATATATTAGCCACATTCATATGCATAATTAGGCACTTAATTATGTTTTAAGCTCAAATACATGCATGAAAAGATGATCACTTGTCTAATAAAATATTTTATTTTCCTCATTTCAGGTAAAATGTCTTTTTTTTCATAAGAACTTTTAAACATAGTAGTTTGTGTATCTACAGAGATATATAATATCAGGAAGAAGCTATCAATTTCAATCTAAATTATAATGACCATTTAAAAATGTTTTGATTATAGTACAAGATCAACATTTCATTATCTAACCATTAGTCATACAGTGATGATGAATTCTATCATCATTTGAGAAAAATAAGCAAACAGATGAAATTAAGCCTGTATAGAAAGGAAGGAGTTATGAGGAGTAATGAACACTGCCAACAAAAACAGACGAAATCAGGGAAAAGAACAACAAGAAAACAACTTAATTTTCTATTGTGGCTCTGCTTCCTAATACAAACATGCCTGGTTACTAATGAATTCAAAAGGACATACACTTTGTTGAGCCCATTAGTAAATATTTATGGAGGGCTCCCTGTAAGCCAGGCATGGCCCTGCAGACTTGAAAATAAAAAGATGCACTTCCTGTTTTCAAGGAGCTTGAATCCCTGGCAGATAAATTAACAGTACAGCTATAGTAAAATAATTGCTTTAGTAGGGGGCTACTGCCTCCAAGGCAAATTTCTTCTACACTTGGTCCTCTTGAGCCAACAACACACCACAAAGAGACTTGTTCTCTCAAAAAAAGATAGTACCCTATATTAAGCAAAGCCATTATAAATCAGAGTGAAGAAACATGAATTGACTTGAAGATAATACTGCAGTTTGAATTTGGGTACAATTGTTGCACTAAAATGATAAGGGTTGTGATTTGCTTTAGCTACATGATTTTAAAGGATTGGAGGATTTTTTGTGTAAGGGTAATCTTAACCCTTGGATGGTGGCCACTCTCCATAGAAGACCTGGATACACCCAGTTAGCACCTAAAAGAAAGAGCTGCAGACTTTGGTAAGTCATGCATTCTAGTCATGCCCAGTTGGTGGAACTCCACACAGCCTATCAGTCTATACATCTCGCCTCCCATACTACATCTGTGATATCTTCCTTATGCCTTAAAGTTATTGGTATAATTCATGATGCCTCTGTACTTTTGAGACAGAGGGAAGGATTTAAGATTAATCACAAAGCCGGGTAAGTTTAAGAGTACAGCAAATTGAAATGCTTCACATCATTTAGCTTCTGGATTTTTGTGAAACAGGAGACAATATTACTGGCCCAAAGAGATGGAAGAATAACATCTAACTATAATGCTTGAAATCCAATATAAGGAAATATGAAAATATAAGAATGAAAACTTAAGATGGTATTTGTAAAATGGACTTTAAAAAGATACTATCAGCCCACATTCAATAGTATATTCCATCTAAAAGCTGTAACTTTATGGTTTAACACCCAGGCCTGAGACTTGAAGATAATTTAGTTTAAAAATTATTCTGATAACAATTCTGAAGGCAGAAAATACTTGTTTGGAATTCTACATTTTTGCTGTCACAATATAAAATGTGCAACTTGCTGGGAATTATAATAAATGCAATGATATCAACTAAATGGCAGATGCTGAGTTCTTTCATTATGGATGTAATGGCACATTTTAGGACTTAATAAGGCAAGCCAAGAAGAAATGTACACATTTGAGTACACAGTTTTCATGCACAAGCATTTCCAATACATTTATTACATAGTTGATGCATATTCATTAAGTAGTTTATTATGTATCTTCTATTGAAGGAGCACTTTTCAGCTCTAATGTACTCATCAATATGAACAATAAAAACTAGTATTCCAGTTTTTAAGACCTACCTTGCCTATTAGGGTATAGTTACGTGTGAAAGGAAACCAAATCTTGTTTATCTTTGAGCCAACAACCCCGAACTTTGGCCAACACACAAATATTTTTAAAGGTTATTATTAAGAATCAAAATAGACAAAGATTCAAAAATTACAGAGAGATCTGTAACTCCATACAATCACTGCGGCATATATACATACACAGTGTGTATGCGATGTACTATATGGTAGAATATATTATGATTTAGTCATAGAATTAAAATTTGTATTTCTTCTATGTGATGGCCAGTCAAAATATTAATATCAATTATTCAATTATTCTGTCCACTTCATAAACATCATAAAATAGAAACTTAAAACGTATTTTACCAGTAAGACAGACCTATCTCATTAAAGCCACTGTAGCCCAGCTCTTGCCTGCTAAGTCCCAGATCTTCAAGGTCCATGCATTTAAATCCAGGTGGGCACTGGTAGCCTTCTTCTAGCTCTGGTGAGCAGTGTGTGTCTGGAATAGCTAAACTATTCCAGGTTACATTCCTGTGAACAAGACATGAAGGTGTTAGACAATTTCAACAATTATAAATGTTGATTACAATGAATAATGTAATTACTCTTCATTAATATCTATGTATCTGGCCAGGTGAGGTGGCTCATGTTGGTAATCTTTGCACTTTGGGAGGCACAGGCAGGAGGATCCCTTGAGCTCAGGGGATTCAAGGCTGCAGTGAGCTATAATCATGCCACTGTGCTCAAGCCTAGGCGACAGAGGAGAACTTGAGAGACCTTCTCTATCTCTCTCTCTCTTTATACATGTGTGTGTGTGTGTATCTATCTATCTATCTATCTATCTATCTATCTATCTATCTATCTATCTATATGCATTCCTGTATTAGAGCTATATTATTAGAGCTGTCACTAGCTCATCCAGCTGCTTATTAGATTTCTCCACTTGGCTACACCACAAGCACTGCTAGCTCAACAGGTCCCTGTATAATCACTTTGTGATCTCTCCTTCCTATGAGATACCTTGAGTTCCTTCCATTTCTCCTTACTTGTCTTGTTTCTTCCAACACTCAGAAGAACAAGAACAACATTCTGAGTCCTCAGAAAATGACTTTCATCATGTAACATTGCTTAGAAGTGGGGAAGTAAAATTTGTGCCCTCAGTGAGACAAGGATTTTGTGAATCACAATAAATCCTCAGACAAGTTAAGGTTCTTTGCAAATCTGTAGAAAAATTCCTTTCTTCACTTATCTGAGTCTTAGTCTGTAATGACAAAAACCGTAATGTTGATAGTATTTTTATAAAGAGTTACTATCATATATATATATGTTGACTTAGCTCAAAAGATATATATATATATATATATATATATATATATTCTATATATATGGGATAGAATATATTCTATTATAGAATATACATATAATATATTCTATTATAGAATATACATATAATATATTCTATTATAGAACATTCTATTGGACTAGAACATATTCTATTCTATATATATATAGAATATATTCTATTCTATATTATCTCTGGAGAAACCTAATATATAGTAGATGTTTAATAATTATTTTCTGAATAAATGAATGAATTCATGTGTCTTTCTACCATTGCTTAAGTCTATGGTGAATTATTTATTTGTAAACTACAGAAACTCTTTAATAAGTGGATCCTGTTGTTGTTTTATGCATTTTTAAGCGCAATAATCCACAAATTGGCACTGATTTTCAATGTTTTAAATTTCTGGCTTTAGTAGTTTCCATGTATCAAAATGAGTACTGGAATCCCTGGGAGCAGATAATTGTTTTTTTAAAAGCCTTCAATTATCCTCCCAGCATATGTTTGCTTGTTTGTTTTTAATTCTTAACATCCTATTTACAAATCACATTTTGTAGGAGTTTGAGATCTAAGAAAATGTGTTCTGAACTTGTTACTAAAATTGTTTACAATGGCCACAAACAATATCTCAGGATCTCAGAGTCCTGTGGTTTTAAGTTATTCATCTCTCCTGGTGGTACAGCGCACTGAGATATATATCACAACACAAGAATGATCATCTCAGTTTGGTGACCAACTAACTCAATTACCTTGGGAGATTAACTTGAAACATTTGAGCCTTAGTTTCCTCATCTGAAAAATGAGAAACGTTTCAGCTGTTTCAAAAACAAATTCCAGAAGGACCCCATAAATGCTTTGATATAAAAGAAAAGGGAGATACTTAGAATGAAAGCATATGCCCATAATTCAACATATGCTTCACTGTGCACGACTCTCCTCCTCTCACCACAAGACTCACCAATGACAGGCAGTAACTCAAGGCTGCATATTAAGATTCCTCTCTTCGTTATTCACAATATCGTCTTTCTCTACCGATATGGAACTAACGTCCCTGCTTCTTGCACTCCACTTAGTGTTGGCCTTCTGTGATCACTGTTGTTAATGAATATGACTATGATTATGATTACTTAGCCTCTTTTCAGAAAATTTCCCCCATAGTCATAGGGGGGCACTTAATTGTATTTGAAGGTATGTTTATTAATTTATAATAATTATTTTAGACAGGCCTAATCTACGCCACACAGCATGCTTGGAACCGAGATGAATAAAAGGAATAAAGTTGACTCAGGGACTTGCCTGTGAGAGAGAATAAAAAAGTAATGACCACAGGATAGTGTGATGGATGCTTTAAGAGCTATCTATATGCTCACGGTGTTAACTGGAGGGCAAAGCAGAAACATCAACTATGACTATGAGTGGCAGATGGTGGGTACTCGGAGAACCTTGCAATCGGGTGTTGCTTGGAGTGACTATGATTAACGGATCAACAGGTAAAGGTTCTAGGGATGGAATAAACAGCCTGGCATTCTGGAAAGTGAAAATGTCAAGAGCCTGCATTTGCATATAAGAGAGAATGAGAGAAAGGAAGAGAGAGAGACCTTTCACCTTTTTACCAGAGAGTGTAGCTGTTTAGTGAGACATAAGGATTGTTATCAAGCAGTTGTTATCATATAAAAGCAATGTTTAAAGTACAGTCTCAGAGATGTACAGACTGGGGTAAAAGACAAGGATCTGTTCTATCCTAAATGGCTACTGTGACTGACGCAGCATGAGCTCATTATAACCTGTTCCTAGTATATGAGATATGATAAATAGGTCAAAAGATATGAAATAAATTATTATTAAATTTACTTGCTAGATTTTCACAACATATACCTATGATAGGAATTTATAGATAGCAATTTTGTTTACATTGTTATTATCTTTTTTTGTTAAAAAACTGAAGACAAGCAGGCCGAGAATGTCTTCTTGATAGCCAAATTTGACCCATTTGTTGTCAAAGACATTTGCAGAGCTGCAATGTATTTCTGAAGTTGGCATTCCATAAGAAATTGTCAATGATGTAAATAAGTACGTAGCCTGACAAATCCACATGCAACAGATAATGCTATACAACTTAAGAGCATTTTGTTTTGCATTGCATCTGTAAGCCTTCATTTTTATTTATATTGTATGTTCCAGAAATAAATAACAAATAGAGGAACAGAATTCTAAATAAACCCATGGAGAAAATTATACCCCCACACAATCATACGTAGACACAGACGCACTATTTTGCCCTCAAGAGAATAATGAATGTAGACTTTACTTCCTTCTGCGGTTCTTGTCTTGTCTTTAGTGGCAGACATAAAAATAAGATTTATTATCTTGCTAAAAGCTGACCCCTAGATCGAGAGGTTTTCCTGTCATTCCATGTACTTACAGAAAACTTAAACTGGCTGTTACCCACCTTTCAGTTTCATTTTGGACAATCATCTGATTTCATTTTCACTCCTATTTAGCTTCCTCTTGTCAGCATTCATTATAAACTCCTATGACTTGGTCTGGCTAATTCTAATGCTGGATGCTTTGGGAAACTAATCCCACCCTAGAAAGCAAGAGTCTTATTTGCAGAGATAAATTATTTATTGATTTTGGAAAACATTTAATGGCTCTGTCTGGACTTTTAGTGGAACTGCAAAACAAGATAACTATTTGGAAGCAGGAAATAATATTGACATCACACATCTTTTAGTAAATAAGCTAATCTGGCCCATTTTTCTAGAAAATAAGTTCTCTTTATTGTAAAATTGAGTATTTTAATCTGATTTTCCCCCTCGTTTCACCCATTCCTGAAAGGCTTGGTTGGCAAAGTTGTAAAGAATTGTAGCCATCAGGAATAAAAATGGAAAAATTAAGTATTTTTTTCAAATATTGTGAGTATGAAATTTTAGTGACAAGGCAGTACATGATTTTATTTAAAAGGAGGATTTAAAATAGTTATTTTATTATATCTGAATAGATTTTGAAAATAATATGTTTTCCCTAAGTTGACTCCCTCAACTACTTTGTCAGTACGGATAAAGGATGGTGCACCTGACAGGAGCTTGGAAGCTGCAGTCAGGTTAGGATAAGGCAATGAGAGGACACAAACATATTCAAAATATTATCAGAAAAGTTGGCCAGGCACAGTGGCTCATACCTGTAATTCCAGCACTTTGGGAGGCTGAGACAGGTGGGTCAGCTGAGGTCAGGAATTCAAGAGCAGCCTGGCCAATATGGCAAAACTCATCTCTATTAAAAATACAAAAATTAGGCAGGTGTGATAGTGCATGCCTATAATCTCAACCACTGGGGAGGCTGAGGCAGGAGAACTGCTTGAACCCGGGGGGTGGAGGTTGCAGTGAGCTGAGATCATGCTGCTACACTCCAGCCTGGGCAACAGACTAAGACTTCACCTCAAAAAAAAAAAAAAAAAAAAAAAAAAAAAAAAAAAAAAAAAAAAGAAAGAAAGAAAGAAAAAAGAAAAACAGATAAGCGAGGTTACAGAGGATGCACTGATCAGCTCCAAACTGGAAATGTGAAACCGTTTGAGGTTATAAGGCAATCTACCATCTTTGACTTTTAAAATCTGGACCAAGAGCTCCTCTAGCATTAACTCTTCTCCTTTTTCTTTAGGAACTGGAAGATCCGAGGTGAGAAGCTGTATGTAGAGAGCTGGCTGAATTAATGGAATGGAGCCACCAGGATTTGGGGCCAAGCATAACAGGACTTCAGTTGGTAATTCAGCCAATTAACTTGTGGCAAGGAGTAATTTCCTCATCTTTCTTATGAAGATCAAATTTATAGAGACTGCATTATAAATTAGCAACTGTGAATATAAATCCCCTCTTACATACTTGGAGCTCAAAATATATTTATATTAATTGAATGTTGTTTGACTGAGTTGTATGGCTGGAGAGAGGCAATTGTTTCCCACTCCAATAAGCCTCTATCCTTTCAAAGCAGCCAAACATACTAATGGCTCCCTGATATAGTTTGGATGTTCGTCCTCACTCAAATCTCATTGAAGTATACTCCTCAGTGCTGAAGGTGGGGCCTGGTGGGAAGTGACTGGATCATAAGGGCAGATCCCTCATGAATGGCTTGGGCTCTCTCCTAGGTGATCAGTGAGCTCCTGCCCTGAGTTCACAGGGGATCTGGTCATTTAAAAGTGTAGGGTACCTCCCCCTCCACGCTCTCTCTCTCTCTCTCTCATTTTTGTCATATGATGTGCCTGCTCCCCATCTGCCTTCTACCATGATTGTAAGCTTCTTGGGGCCTCATCAGAAGCTGAGCAGGTGCCCAATGCCATGCTTCCTGTATAGCCTGAAGATCCATGAGCCAATAAAGCCTTTCCTCTTTATAAAATATCCAGTCTCCAAATTGGATAAAGAGTCAAGATTCACTGGGGTGCTGTATTTAGAAGACCCATCTCAGATACAAAGATACACATAGGCTCAAAATAAAGGGATGGAGGAAAATTTACCAAGCAAATGGAAAAAAAAAAAAAAAAAAAAAAAAAACAGGGATTGCAATTCTAGTCTCTGAGAAAACAGATTTTAAACCAACAAAGATCAAAGAAGACAAAGATGGGCATTACTTAATGGTAAAGGGATCAATTCAAGAAGAAGAGCTAACTATCCTAAATATATATGCACCCAATAAAGGAGCACTCTGATTCATTAAACAAGTTCTTAAAGGTCTACAAAGAGACTTAGGCTCCCACAAAATAATAGTGGGATACTTTAACACCCCACTGTCAATATTAGACAGATCAACGAGACAGAAAATTAAGAAGAATATTCAGGACTTGAACTTAGCTCTGGACCAAGCAGACCTAATAGACATCTACAGAACTCTGCACCCCAAATCAGCAAAGTATACATTCTTCTCAGTGCACCATGGCATTATTCAAAAAATCGGCCTTATAATTGGAAGTAAAACACTCCTCAGCAAATGCAGAAGAACTGAATTCATAAGTCTCTCAGACCACAGTGCAATCAAATTAGAACTCAGAAATAAGAAACTCACTCAAAACCACACAATTACATGTAAATTAAACAACCTGCTCCTGAATGACTCCTGGGTAAATAATAAAGTTAAGGCAGAAATCAATAAGTTATTTGAAACCAATAAGAACAAAGAGACAACGTACCAGAATATCTGGGACACAGCTAAAGCAGTGTTAAGAGGGAAATTTATAGCACTAAATGCCCACATCAGAAAGCTAGAGAGATCTCAAATTGATACCCTTACATCACAATTAAAAAAATGAGAGAAGCAAAAGAAAACAAATCTAAAAGCTAGCAGAAGACAAGAAATGACTAAGACCAGAGCAGAACTGAAGGAGACAGAGACACAAAAAGCCCTTCAAAAAATATTAATGAATCCAGGGGCTTTTTTTTTTTTTTTTAANTTAACAAAATAGATAGACTGCTGGCTAAATGATAAAGAAAAAGAGAGAAGAATCAAATAGATGAAATAAAAAATGATAAAGGGGATATCACCACTGACCCCACAGAAATACAAACTATCATCAGAATATTATAAACACCTCTACACAAAAAAGTTGAAAATCTAGAAGAAATGGATAAATTCCTAGACACATACACCCTCCCAAGAAACTGACTCCCTAAATAGACCAATAACAAATTCTGAAATTGAGGCAATAATTAATAGCCTAACAACCAAAAAAAGCCCAGGACCAGACGGATTCACAGTTGAATTCTACCAGAGTTACACAGAGGAGATGGTACCATTCCTTCTGAAACTATTCCAAAAAATTGAAAAGGAGGGATTCCTTCCTAACTCATTTTATGAGGCCAGCATCATCCTGATACCAAAACCTGGCAGACACACACACACAAAACACTTCAGGCCAATATCCCTGATGAACATAGATGGAAAAATCCTCAATAAAATACTGGCAAACCAAATCCAACAGCACATCAAAAAGTTTATCCACTATGATCAAATCGGCTTCATCCCTGAGATGCAAGGCTGGTTCAACATACACAAATCAATAAACATAATTCATCACATAAACAGAACCACTGACAAAAACCACACTATTATCTTAATAGATGCAGAAAAGGCCTTTGATAAAATTCAAGAACTCTTCATGTTAAAAGCTTTCAATAAACTAGGTATTCATGGAACATATCTCAAAATAATAAGTGCTATTTCTGACAAACCAACAGCCAATATCATACTGAATGGGCAAAAGCTGGAAGCATTCTTTTTGAAAACTGGCACAAGTAAAGGATGCCCTCTCTCATCATTCCTATTCAACATAGTATTAGAAGTTTCGGCCAGGGCAATCAGGGGCAAGAGAAATAAATAAAGGGTATTCACATAGGAAGAGAGGAAGTGAAATTGTCTCTGTTTGCAGAGGACATGATTTTGTATTTAGAAAACACCATCGTCTTAGATCCAAAATTCCTTAACCTGATAAGCAACTTCAGCAAAGTCTCAGGACACAAAATCGATGTGCAAAAATCACAAACATTCCTATACACCAACAATACACAAGCGGAGAGGCAAATCATGAATAAACTCCCACTCCTAATTGCTACAAAGAGAATACAATGTTTAGGATTACAGCTAACAAGGGATGTGAAGGACCTCTTCAAGGAAAACTATAACCACTGCTCAAGGAAATAAGAGAGGACATAAACAAATGGAAAAATAATCCGTCCTCATGGATAGGAAGAATCAATATTGTCAAAATGGACATATTGCCAAAGTAATTTATAGATTCAATGATATTTCCATCAAACTACCTTTCACATTCTTCACAGAATTGGAAAAATACTACCTTGAATTTCATATGGAACCAAAAAAGAGCCCATATATCCAAGACGATCCTTAGCAAAATGAACAAAGCTGGAGGCATCGCACTATCTGACTTCAGACTATACTACAAGACTACAGTTACCAAAAGAGCATGGTACTGGTGCCAAAGCAGACATATAGTCCAATGGAACAAAACAAAGGCTTCAGAAATAACGCCGCACATCTACAATCATTTGATCTTCAACAAACGTGACAAAAAGAAACAACGAGGAAAGGATTCCCTATTTAATGAATGGTGCTGGGAAAACTTGCTAGTCATATGCAGAAAGCTGAAACTGGACCCCTTCCTTACACCTTATAAAAAAATTAATTCAAGATGGATTAAAGACTTAAATGTTAAAACTATAACCATAAAAGCCCTAGAAGAAAACTTAGGCAATACCATTCAGGACCTAGACATGGGCAATGATTTCATGATGAAAACACCAAAAGCAATTGCAAAAAAAGCCAAAATAAACAAATGGAATGTAATTAAACTAAAGAGCTTCTGCAAAGCAAAAAGAAAACAAAACAAGAAACTATCGTCAGCATGAACAGGAAACCTACAGAATGGGAGAAAATTTTTGCAATCTACCCATCTGACAAAGGTCCGATATCCAGAATCTACAAAGAATTTAAACAAATTTAGAAGATAAAAACAAATAACCCCATCAAAAAGTGGACAAAAGATAAGAACAGACACTTCTCAAAAGAAGACATTTATGTGGCCAACAAACATGAAAAGAAGCTCAACATCACTGATCATTAGAGAAATGCAAATCAAAACCACAGTGAGATACCATCTCACGCTAGTTAGAATGGCGATTATTAAAAAGTCAAGAAGCAATAAATACTGGCAAAGCTGTGGAGAAATAGGAACACTTTTACACTGTTGGTAGGAATGTAAATTAGTACAACCATTGTGGAAGACAGTTTGGTAACAGTGTGGTCATCAAAGATCTAGAACCAGAAATAACATTTGATCCAGCAATCCCATTACTGGATATATACGCAAAGGAATATAAATCATTCTACTATAAAGATACATGTACTTGTATGTTTATTGCACACTATTTATAATAGTAAAGACATGGAACCAACCCAAATGCCCATCAATGACAGACTGGATGAAGAAAATGTGGTACATATACCACATTTTCCATACCATGGAACACTATGCAGCCATAAAAAGAAGTGAGATAATATCCTTTGCAGGGACATGGATGAAGCTGGAAGCCAACATCTTCAGCAAACAAACATAGAAACAGAAAACCAAACACCACATGTTCTCACTCATAGATGGGCGTTAAACAATGAGAACACATGGACCCAGTGAAGGCAACGACACACACTGGGGTCTGTCGGGGGTTGGGGAGCAAGGGGAGGGAGAGCATTAGGACAAAATAGCTAATGCATGCAGGGCTTAAAACCTAGATGATAGGTTGATAGGTCCAGCAAACCACCATGGCACATGTATACCTATGTAACAAACCTTCACGTTCTGCACATGTATCCCAGAACTTAAAGTAAAGTAAATAAAACACACACACAAACAA
>NW_016107627.1:2617048-2715438 GCF_001604975.1 Cebus imitator
AAGAAGAAGAAGAAGAAGAAGAAGAAGAAGAAGAAGAAGAAAGAAGAAGAAGAAGAAGAAGAGGAAGAAGAAGAAGAAGAAAGAATAAAGAAGAAGAAAAGAAGAAGAAGAAGTGGAGGAGGAGGAGGAGGAGGAAGAAATTGCTTATTTATACAGAATGCCATTTATTACCTAGAAAGTTCTGAAAAAAGTTATTAGGAGATACTGGCTCTCTATGGTGCTAAAGAAAGGCTGCTTAAAATCACTGTTAAAAATTACAGAACATGAAAGATATCTGTATCTTGAACTTTGCATAAAACTGATGTCTCTTTATGGTTAAATTTAGACTATAATTTATTTTGGAAGAGGCAAGATTGCAGCAGTGATACTGTGTCCTTCTGGGTGCATCAGCACATCATAAAAATTTGTCCTAGTACAGTTGATGTTGATGATTCACTTGGTTAAAGAGCTCTCTAACAGACTGCTTCACTACAGAGTTAATCATTTTTCTCTTCATTATTAAGTATCTTTATGCAGCTGATGTGCATAAACCATCACATTTACTCTAACAGCTGCCCTTCTTCCTTAGAGTTTTTTTTGCATATATCTGTCTTTGGTAAATGAAAGCTCTCATCTTTGTTTACATGCCAGAAAAACTAGGAAAAAAAAACAAAAACAAAAACATAGGTTCTTCCACTTACTGAATTTTTGACAAAATATTCTTCTTTGGCCAAAAATATTAACATTACTGGTGAGCTTGTTAAAAATTCAGAGACTCAGGCTTTCTTCCAGATCTTCTGAAAAAATAATCTGCATTAACAAGATCTCCAGTTTATTGTACACATTAAAATTTGAGAAGTACCTTTTAACTCAACATGTCTTTTCCATCTGAAAAATATACACAACTCATTCTGTATGATACAAATATAGGACTCAAAAATGTAATGAAAAATAAAATAAAATACCCAGTCTCAGGTATTTTTTTCTTTTTCTTTCCTTCTTTTTTTTTTTTTTTGAACTGAAGTTTCTCTCTGTGACCCAGGCTAGAGTGCAGTGGTGCGATCTCGGCTCACTGCAACCTCCCCAACCTCCAGAGCTCCAGCAATTCTGGTGCCTCAGCCTCCCAAGTAGCTGGGATCACAGGTGCACACTACCATTCCCAGCTATTTGCTGTATTTTTAGTAGAGATGGGGTTCCACCATATTGCCCTGGCTGATCTCAAACTCCTGGTCTTAAGTGATCTGCCCATCTCAACCTCTCAAAGTGCTGGGATTACAGGTGTGAGCCACTGTGCCTGGCCAGTTTCAGGTATTTCTTTATAGCAATGAAAGAATGGATTTACATACTCCCCAATGGTGAGAACATGAAAAGTGAAGTTGGTGAGGGATTTTAAAAATGCCCAAGTCCCTGATGCCTCCAAGCACACTCAACCACAAGTACACTTGCCCAGTTCAATCTCTAGAAATAAGAACATGCAAGAGTCACTAAATAAATAAAATTGAGATGGTTGTTCATCTCAGAAAACAAAAGACAAACCTGCCTCTTTGCAGGAATACAGGAGGCTGTAATTACCTCTGGTGCTCCTTAGACATTTCTGGGGAAATGGTCTTAAAGGAAGAGGACACTTATACTCCCTTTGGACAGGGCAGTAAGCAGCTAGCTAGAAGACTAACATTTCTTTGAAGACTCAAGATCTATCTTTTTAAAAAGCCATGTAATTTTGTGTTCTACTCTATAACATATCTTTTGAGTTTAATTGCAAACTAAGGTTTTAAATGATTGAGTTCTAACCTGACCAATTCTGAGAATCTCAGCCTTGCCTAAAAATATGAATCACAAATGTGGCTTGGATTCAGTATTTTTACAAATTTTGCCAGGTGATTTTCTTTACCAAAGAGATTTCATCCTAAAAATTAATTGTTGAATTTACTAGTGGTGCTGCTGTAGTTATGCATACTTATTATGCATACTTTATTATGGTTCCTGTCATAGGGAAAAGCAAGCTGTTTGGGTGGAACCTGAGATACAAAAGTGATACTAAATATTGATTCTATGGAGGCAACTACAGTAAACATGATTTGCGAGGGACGGAATAGGTAGAGCTCC
The DNA here is from genome assembly GCF_001604975.1 of Cebus imitator. NCBI lineage: Eukaryota > Metazoa > Chordata > Mammalia > Primates > Cebidae > Cebus > Cebus imitator. The sequence goes on from NW_016107627.1 coordinate 2,619,134, forward strand.
TCATTCCACATTCACAGAGGATGTTCAGAAGTTCCAAGGCATGCTCTTATAATTCAGCCTTAAAATAAGCAATCATAACTAACCACTTACTCATGTGTCACACTGAGAACTTGTTCTTCTTCTTCTATTTTTTAATTATACTTTTAAGTTCTAGGGTACACATGCAGAACGTGCAGGTTTGTTACATAGTTATATACGTGCCAACAAACATATGAAAAAAAGCTCATCATCACTGGTCATTAGAGAAATGCAAATCAAAACCACAATAAGATACAGTCTCGTGCCAGTTAGAATGGCAATCATTTAAAAGTCAGGAGACAACAGATGCTGGAGAGTATGTGGAGAAATTGAAACACTTTTACACTGTTGGTGGGAGTGTAAATTAGCTCAACCATTGTGGAAGATAGTGTGGCAGTTCTTCAAGGATCTAGAACTAGAAATACCATTTGACCCAGCAATCCCATTACTGGGTATATACCCAAAGGATTATAAATAATTCTATTGTAAAGACATATGCACATGTATGTATATGATGGCACTGTTTACAATAGCAAAGACATGGAATCAACCCAAATGCCCATCGATGATAGACTGGATAGAGAACTCGTCTTCTAAGAATATGCTCCTTGTAACCAAAGGAAAACTAAATATTTTACTTAAGCATTTTGGATACACATGTTGAAGGAGGATTATCTCATATAGAGAACAAGTTACAACTGAAAGCATAGAAAGCAGTGTGAAGAATGAGTCTAGTCTTGCTTCTGATACTTACAAGCTGTTTCATCTTGGCCATTTAATCTAACTTTACTGAGATTCAATTTCCTTGGTTGTAATATACATTACAAAAATGGAACATAACTTATCAGGTTGTTATAAGTATTAAATGAGAAAATAACATACATCAATTGTTAAATAAAAGTTATTTACCACTAATAAGAATCTTATAGCCTATAATATTACATTATCTTTTTTGAAAGTAAACATAATATTAAATAGTGATCAAAATAAATAACTTAATTTCTTTCAGACCCCCTTTCAAACTGCACAGTTTTCTTTTTGTATACTGAAGACTCACAAATGTTTTTGCTATTCTGGTAAAAATCACGCTGGTATTAATTTTCTTATGAAAGTTCAATTTATTCTGAACTATATTCTTATATTTACTTTAAACATATGAAAGGCTGATTTTACTGGCAGCTCAGGTCATTCACATCCTGAAGATCAATGAGCAGAATAATTTTAAAAGAGATAGTACTAAAAATATATAACATATCACTAATTTATAGACTTAGATGAAATTGAATACTATGAAACATAACATATACATAGATATAGAAGCCAGATTTAATAAAAACTTTAATGTAGAAATTATTCTACATATATTATAAAGAGTTTATACATATGGATGTGGATCTCCATTATATATAGGTTTACGAATGTAGAATTAAAGTACAGAAGTTGCTCAAATGATGAAATGTACATGGGCTTGGAAGTTAGACTTGAGTTCAAATCCTGGCTCTCACTTACAATCTGGACACATTATCTCACCTCCCAGAAATGCAAGGATGGTTTAACATATGTAAGTCAATAAACATGATACATTAAATAAACAAACCAGAAACAAAAACCATGTGATTATTTCAATAGATGCAGAAAGAGCATTTGGTAAAATTCTACATCTCTTTATTATCAAAACACTCAAAAAATTGGGTATCAAAAGAATATACCTCAAAACAATAAAGACCATATTTGACAAACCCATAGCTAACATCATACCAAAGGGGGAAAAATTGAAAGCCTTTCTCCTAAGATCTGGAACAAGATCAGAATGCCCATTTTCATCACATTTATTCAGCATACTACTGGAAGTGCTAGCTAGAGCAATCAGATAAAAGAAATAAATAAACAGCATCTAAATTGGAAAGGAAAAAATAAAATTATCCTCATTTGCAGACAACATAATCTTATATTTAGAAAACCCTAAAGACTCCACCATGAACTATTAGAAATAATAAGCAAATAAGTAAATTGCAGGATACAAAACCAACATATAAAAATCAATAGCATTGGCTGGGCGCGGTGGCTCACGCCTGTAATCCCAGCACTTTGGGAGGCCGAGGCGGGTGGATCACGAGGTCAAGAGATCCAGACCATCCTGGTCAACACCGTGAAACCCCTTCTCTACTAAAAATACAAAAAGTTGGCTGGGCATGGTGGTGCGTGCCTGTAATCCCAGCTACTCAGGAGGCTGAGGCAGGAGAATTGCCTGAGCCCAGGAGGCGGAGGTTGCGGTGAGCCGGGATCGCGCCATTGCACTCCAGCCTGGGTAACAAGAGCGAAACTCCGTCTCAAAAAAAAAAAAAAAAAAAAAAAAAAAAAAAAAAAAAAAATCAATAGCATTTATATACAGCAACAGTGAGCAATCTGAAAAATAAATCAAGAAAGCAATTCCACTTACAATATTTATAAGGAATTTAAAGACAGCTAGGAATAATTACAAATAAAGAAGTGAAAGATCTCTACAATAAAAACTGTAACACTCTGATTAAAGAAATTGAAGCAGACACAAAAAAATGGAAAGATATTCTATGCTCATGAATTGGACAAATATTGTTAAAATGCCAATACTACCTGAAGCAATCTACAGCTTCAATGCAATCTCTATCAAAATACCAATGACATTCTTCATAGGAATATTTTTAGAAATCCTAAAATTTATATTAAAATGCAAAAGATTCTGAATAGCCAAAGCAATCCTCTGCAAAAAGAACAAAGCTGGAGGCATCACACTAACTGACTTCGAAATATACTACAAAGCTATAGCAATCAAATCACCATGGTACTGACAAAAATGAGAAAATATCCCAATGGAACAAAACAGAGAACCCAGAAATAAATGCACGCTTTTACAGCCAATTCATTCTTGACAAAGGTGTCAAGAACATTAGGGAAAGGATAGTCTCTTCAACAAACGGTGCTGGGAAAACTAGATATCCATATGCAAAAGAATGAAATTATGCTCCTACCTCTCATCATATAAAATCAAATAAAAAAGGATTAAAGACTTAACTCTAAGAACTGAATCCATAAATCTCCTAGAAGAAAACATTGGGTAAATGCTTCAGCACACTGGTCTGGGCAAATAGTTTTCAGGGGCAAAATCTGAAAAGCACAGGCACTAAAGCAAAAATAGGTAAATGGAATTACATCAAGCTCAAAACTTCTACACAGGAAAGGAAACAATCAACAAATTGAAGTGACAACTCACAGAATAAAGGAAAATATCTTCAAACTATTCAACTGACAAGGGATTAATAACTAGAATATATAAAAAACTCAAATAACTCAATGGGAAAAAATCTAATGAATTGATTAAGAAATGGGCAAAAAATCTGAATAGACATTTCTCAGAGAAGACATGCAAATGGTAAATAGGTATATAAAAATAGTTAACATCACTAATCATCAGGGAAATGCAAAGAAAAACTAGAGTGAAATCTTATGTCACTCCAGTTAAAATGGCTTTTATAAAAGAGGATAGGAGGCGGATCCAAGATGGCCAAATAGGAGCAGCTCTGGAGTGCATTTTCTAGAGAGAATGAATGCTGGTGAGGATGCAGAGAAACAGAAACCCTCACACACTGCTGGTGGGAATGGAAATTATGACAGCCACTGTGAAAAACAGTATGGAACAAAAAAAACTAAACATGGAACTACCATATGATCCAGCAATTTCACTACTGGGTATATATCCAAAAGAGTAGAAATCTATATATTGAAGAGGTAGCTGCATTCACTTGTTGACTGCAGCACTATTCAAAATAGCCAAAATATGGAAGCAACCAACTGCCCACCAATTGGATGAATGAAGAAAATGTGGTATGTATATATGCACACACACACAATGTAGTACTATTCAGGCATAAAAATGAGAGAAATCCTGTCATTTGCGACAGCATGGATGGAATTGGAGGTCATTATGTTAAAAGAAATAAGCCAAGCACAGAAAGACAAATATCACATGATCTTACTCATATTTAGGCCCTAAGTAAGTGGATCTTATGAAGATAGAGGGTGGATTCGTGGTTACCAGAGAAGGGGAAGGATAAAGGGCAGGGTTGGATAAAGAGAGGTGAGTGAATGGGTACAAAAATACAGTCAGATAAAAGGAATAAGGCCAATGTTGGATAAATCAGTAGGGTCACTATAGTAAACAATAATCTACTATATATTTCAAAATAGCTAGCAGAGAATAATTCAAGTGTTCCCAGTATTAAGAAAAATATTTCAGGTGATAGATATGCCAGTTGACCTGATTTGATTATTATGCATTATAAGAATGTATCAAAATATCACATGTACTCCAAAAATATACACACCAACCAATAAACATATGTAAATAAACAAATACATATGAATCAAGAAGACATCCTAGACCATTGCATGAATTTGGGGCAATTATGATTTTACATACTCTACAAAACTGTCCCTGGATAAGATCCTTAGATATTAAAAATTAATGTTCTACATCCCAGTATGTATCTATTCGTATTTTTTTTTTAGCTTTTATTTTAGGTTCAGGGTTACGTGTGTAGGTTTATTATACAGGTAAACTGTGTGTCGAGGCGGTGTGGGGTACAGATTGTTTTGTCACTCCGGTAACAAGCATAGTACCCAATAGGTAGTTTTTCAGTCCTCACCTTCCTCCCACCCTCCACCCTCAAGCAGACCCCAGTGTCTGTTCTTCCCTTCTTTGTGTCTGTATGTTCTCAATGTTTAGCTCTCATTCATAAGTGAGAACACGTGGTATTTGGTTTTCTGTTCCTGTGTTAGTTTGCTTCGGAAAACAGCCTCCAGCTTCATTCATATTGCTACGAAAAACATAGTCACATTCTTTCTCATAGCTGCATAGCATTCCATGAAAAAACTCTTTGTCAACAAAATTTATAAGACAATACTTCACTTATTTGCCACGTACTTTTATTTGTCAAGTATTCTTGACAAATACATTTTAATTTAGTTAATAATTTTTAATGTATTTTAATAAACAAAATTTATTTGGACCAGCAAGAGCAAACTGCCAAAAATCCAACTTTATATTATCTCTAGTTCAATTCTTGGTGATATTTATAAAACATTAAGTTCCATAAACTTTCCCTGGGCAAAGTGACCATAAAATGCATTGTCTGTATTGAGATTCCTTAGAATAAGAGGCTGTTAGGGATTACTTTAAAAGGGCAGGGATAAACCAAGCTTGTCCTGGGCATCTGTAATATGTGATCATCCTACCTCTGGGCTTAAAGTTAGTGGTCCAGCTGTCGCAAATATCTTCTTGAGTTCCTATTCGAATCCTTCTCTCTATATATTAAACTTTTATATATTTAATAGTTACATTTACTCACCTTAAAGTTTTTCTAATTATCTCACTCTTGGAAATAAGATTTCATTATTTGATACTGAGCTATGAATACATTTCCCTTATTTCTCAGGAATGATAATGTGTCAGGTAAGTATTCATCTTTTCTATTGAACCTGCCAGCTCATTTTTACACATTCCTGTTCCAGCTCTGGGGAGATTTCTGTCATCATAGTTGGTATTTTGCAACACCTGTTATTGCTACAGGCCATTGCTCTTCTCAGCTTTCTTTAGGAAATGAACTGCTTTGCTTAGTCAAATCTCATTACTCTTTTCATAATTGCCTTAAGTCACCATTCATTATCAGAGAAGAATCTAAAGCTTTACTAGTACTGCTACTGAAGACATAGCTAAGATTCCCTTCTATTGGGCCTTACTAGAACTGAGTGCCATTTAAAAGCAAAACTTCATATATTGTGCTGCTTCTTATTTATTTTGTTTGCCTCACATATTAAACAGAATCAGTTCTAGAGGTCAGGTGTGAAACCCAAGATATGCAAGTTTCTGGTCTGAAAGCTCTGTCATGATTAGGCTATAATTCATGCAAATCAATTAGGCAGCACTTATAACAATTGTTAACAATTTCTTTTAAACATTTAAGAGAAACATGGTCATGGCAGTATCTGGCAACACCGATTGCTGAAAACACAGCCATCATACCGTAGCTTACTATGTGACTCAGATGTATACAGTATAATAAATTTTTTAAACAATATTATTTTTAATTGACAAATCATAATTGTATTACATTAATGGAGCACGATGTGATGTTTTGATATATGTATACAAGACATAATGATTAAATTGGGCTAATGAACATATCCATCACGTCACTTAACATTTTTTGTGATGATACATTTGAAATTTGTTTTCTTAGTTATGTTGAAATATACAAGGCATTATTATTGATCATCATCACCCTGCTGTGCAATGTATCTCAAAACTTAATTCCTTCTGCCTGGCTGAAACTTTGCACCCTTTGATCAGCAACTCCTCATTCCCTTGCGCCACCATCTCTTTCCTGCCACAGCCCCTGGTAACCACCATTCTCCTCTCTACTTCAATGAATTAACTTCTTTGGATTCCACATATGAGTGAGATCATGCAGTATTTATCTTTCTGTGCCTGGCTCATTTCACTTAGCATAATGTCTCCTAGATTCATTCCTGTTGTTCCAAATGACAGAATTTCTTTTTTCTTTTCTTTTCTTTTCTTTTCTTTTTTTTTTTTTTTTTTTTTTTTTTTTTTTTTTTTTTTTTTTTTTTTTTTTTTTTTTTTTTTTTTTTTTGAGCTGGAGTCTGGCTCTGTCGTGAGTGCAGTGGTGTGACCTCTGCTCACTGCAACCTCCGCCTCCCAGGTTCCAGCAATTCTCCTGCCTCAGCCTCCCTAGTAGCTGGGACTACAGGTGTGCGCCACCACGCCTGGCTAATTTTTGTATTTTTAGTAGAGATGGGGTTTCACCATATTGGCCAGACTTATCTCAAACTCCTGACCTCGTGATCCACCCGCCTGGGCCTCCCTAAGTGCTGGGATTACAGGCATGAGCCACCATGCCTAGCCTTTTTTTCTTTTTTAAAGTCACAGTTTAGAGGCTACAAAAGGAAACAAAAAAGTTAATTTTTAAAAAATCAATTAAAATTGTCTGTTTTATTTTGAGTTTGGTATTTCTTGAGTCTCTAAGAGTAAAATTAAATTTATGTCTGGGCTAATAGTAATGGTAAAATGGTGCTGACAGTTTTTCTGCTTATGTGTGGGGCTTTAAAATGCAGTAGTACTGAACTGAAAATTAAAAAAAAAAAAAAAAAAGGCTGGGCGCAGTGGCTCAGGCCTGTAATCCCAGCACTTTGGGAGGCAGAGGCAGGTGGATCTCTTGGGGTCAGGAGTTTGAGACCAGCCTGGTCAACATGGTGAAACCCTGCCTCTACTAAAAATACAAAAATTAGCCAGGTGTGGTGGTGCATGCCTGTAGTCCCAGCTACTTGGGGGCTGAGGTAGGAGAATTGCTTGAACCTGGGAGGCAGAGGTTTCAGTGAGCTAAGACTGCACCATTGCACTCCAGCCTGGGTGACAGAGTGAGAGTCTGTCAAAAACAACAAAAAAAAGACACCATTGACATATTCCTGAAATGAATCATTAAAGCTGTAACAATTGTGATTATGAGCATCATTGCTATCCTTGTGGCTAGACAGGCATTTTCTTCTCAGGTAGTAAAAGAAGAGTCACGTAAAAAGAAGACAAAATGTGTGTGTGTGTGTGTGTGTGTGTGTGTGTGTGTATGTTTGTATACTACTAGGCAGATTTTACACATAAGGGAAAGAGAAAATACAGACATTTCACCATAACAACTATGTCTCAGGTACTAAACATTCTGTCAACATTTATGAAATTTTTCATGGTGAACTTTATTTTTAGGATAAAGTAATGAGCTGGAGCTAATATTTAGATCACAAGGCATGTTTTAAAGCGTTTTTTTTCAATGTCATTCTTTTCTTGGTATGGAATACAGCATGGAACTAGCAAAGAATACTTATTGAAGCAACCCCAGGGTCACGAGTTCTGAAGACATACAGGTACCTATTCTCAATTTCTGTGATAATTCATGTGCCAATATTAGCATTGATTTGCCAGCATAATGCCTGATCTTCTAGCTGCATTTATTAAAACCAACTCAGAATGTGAGAGTTATAAAACTTGTAAATGCAAGTATGATAACTCTCACGTTCTGACTTCGTTTTAATAAAACGGTCATTTGAAGCCAGCCTCCTGTACCCACTGCAGTTACTACACAGCTGCGTTCTTATCCAGAAGATTTCCCATGTTCTTCATCTCCATATCTATTGTCTCCAACCCACACAGTATCTTTTTCCATTTTCATATTCACTCATAGAACAATCTAGGCATATTCTACAGCCTACATGCAGCAAAATAAAAAGAAAACAAAAACTACCTACAGGTTTCCTTGTATGCATTTGTCTCTTCCCTGGCCCACGCAGTCAAATCCCTTCCTCTCTGCTTGCTTCAATTTTCCTACTCTGTATATGAACTAATTCACTGCTTCTTTCTGCTTGAAACTTTTTCTATTTTTTAGCCATTTCTCCTTCCTGCTTTTAGAAACTTACTTTTTTCTAGGTTTTTTAAAATTTCATCTTCTTTATCAATTTGTCATCATGTTAATATTATGTCTAAATATAATATGTTGTCAGCCATGCCTTCAGTAAATAGTTACTAATTATTTATTCTGTGTTAGGATACTAGGTAGTAAGGATAATGAGATGAATGTAAAGTATTATCTTCTTCCCCTTTCCCATACATGTCCTTAAGGATCTAAGAGACAAATAGGAAAAAAAAATAGCTATGAATGTGAGTCCTGGTTCTGGCAAGATGGACTACATAAAATTCAACTCCTTGCACTAAAATAGATAGCATTTAAAACACCACATTTGGGCTGACAATAAAGACAAACGCATTCCAAAATGTCAAAACCTAAGAAGGAAGGCAGTAAATGAGTAGGAACAGAAGGAATGTGAGTTACACGATAGTTTTATGAATGGGAGCTAGGTACCTGTATCAAAGAGCTTGGGTTTTAATGTTCACATGAGGCAGAAGACAGGGTCTTGAGCCCATGTAAAGCTGAAAGCTGGAAATATGATCCCATGCATAAAGCCAGATGATAATGCGAAAGACTTTCAGAGTGTGATATTGGTAAGGAGATAGTCAAATAGACCAGCGAAGAACAATAGAGCCCCATAGTAACAGATCCACGTATAGACAGGGAATTAGTGGATGAGACAGGTGAAACTGAACTCAATGGGTAATAGTACACAATAAATAGTGTCGGCATAATTGCTTAACCATATGAAAAATTAGATTTCTACTTCACACTGAGATGTCTTAAGCAGTTTTAGTAGGCATAACTGACATAAAATAAACTGCACATACAAAAGCATGCAATTTGATAAGTTTTGACACATGTACAGAACCACAGTGGAGATAATGTACATGTCAATAAACCCCAAAGGTTTCTTGATGCCCCTTGGTAATCTCTTATTTCGACACCAACCCTTATCACTAGGCAACTGCTGATTTCTTTTCTATTATTAAAGATAAGCTTGTATTTTCTAGAATTGTATATAAATGGAGTCATAGAATATGTCATCTTTTTTCATCTGGCTTTATTCAATAGTCATAATTATTTTGAGATTCATCCAAGATGCTACATTTATCAATACTTCATTATTTTTTATTAAACAATATTTATTATATGGATATACCATCATTTGTTTATATATCTATCTGCTGATGGAAATTTGGGTTCCTACCAGTTTGGGGTATTAGAAATAAAGTTGCTGTGGGCATTCATGTGGAAATCTTTGTATGAACATACATTTTTATTCTTTTGGTTAAATACCTAGAGTGGAATGATAAGAGATATAGCAAGTACCTGTTCGACTTTTTTCTTTCTTTCCTTTTCATTTCTGAGAGACAGGGTCTCAATCTATCATGCAGGCTGGAATGTAGTGATGCAATCATAGTTCACTTTAGCTTTGAACTCCTGGGCTCAAGTGATTCTCCCATCTGTCTCCCAAAGTGCTGTGATTACAGGCATGCACCACTGCACCCAGCCTGATCAACATTTTTTTTTTAAACAAAAACTGCCAAACTGTGTTTTGAAGGAGTTGCAATATTTGTTGTAAAGTTGTAATATTTGTACCATCCTCCGTTCCCAATAAATAGTGTATGGGAGTTAGTTGCTTCTTATCACTAATGCTGTATGCCAGGCACTGATGTAGAGGACAAAATACATTTGGTAGGCACCACTTGATTCACTTCACTTATTTTAAGAAACACACAAAATCTCCAAGGTTTTGACAGTGGAATGAGAGTTGCTGATTAGGGCATCTGACCAACTGGTCCAGACTCTCTTACTGATGAACTTCTTCTTCATTTACACTCTTAGCAGTGGGTTTAATTTTATCACCACCAGGCTGGGCTCAGGATTGTGCATCCCATACTTGAAAACTAAGTCAGAATTTGTCATGTGGTCCCTTTTATTGTCAATCCAGGAATGGTCTAAAGTACATTTAAGTGTGGAGAAAAACAAATTGGTTAATAAGATAAAAGGTGATTAAATAAAAATAAATTATTTTAGAGTTATAAATTATTTTAGAGTTATCATTATTGAAAAATTTGAAAGGTCACGTTCTTGACCTATCATGTGCCCTAGCTTCCAGAGGCTAATTAGGAAAAAAATTCAAATTCATCATGATAAAAAGGTCAGCCCATCTGAAAGACACAATGACACTTTATGCACCTAATTAGAGTGGCAAATTATATAAAGCAAAAACTGACAAAAATAAGAGAGATTGAAAATTTTTGTCATGTTTAGAAAATTGCATAGTGTTCTCTCAGCAATTAATAGAACAACCCTGATTTTAAAAACCATGGATAGAAACACTTAGAACAAATACCTAGAAGGATAGAAATGCCTATAACACCTTGTGTGTGTAGAAAAAAATTAATACAATTGAGAACTTTGGTGACATTTATAGGTATTATGCTTAAAAACTGCAGACTTTACAATGTTTTCAAATTCTCAGGAAATTATCACCAATTTAGACCATATACTGGTCCTTAAAATGATTCCTAATGAATTTCTAAAGGTTGAAATTTCACAGGGACTGTTGTCTGACCACAACAGGATAAAATTATGCACACAAATAACATTTTTAGAAAATCGAATTCTTTAAAAATATACTTCTAAATAATGTATGAGTTAAAGGAGAAATCACGTATGATATTAGAAGATATTTAAATTGAATAATAAAAATACAACATATCAACATTTGGAAATACAGCTAAAACAGTGCTTAGATGAAAATTGTATTTTTAAGTTATTTTATTTTAAAAGGGAAATGTTAAAAGATGTCTAAATACCTTCATTTTATGAAATATGTAAAAGAAAAAAAATTAAGGCAGAAATAAGTAAATAATGAACATAAAAAATTAACATGAAAAAAGACTAACAATAGGAAGAATTAACTAAGGCAGAGACTCTTGTGTGTGTGTGAAAAGATTAATACAATTGAGAAGACAAAAAATGGAGAGAAAAATACAAATTATCAGTATCAGGAACAAAACGTGGCTTATTACCACTATTCTACAGATGTTTAAAAGATAATCAGTTGTTTAAAAGATAATCAGAGGGCATTTGTATAAACATTATGCAATATTGACAATCTACAAAAATAGGTAAGATCTTTGAAAAGCAAAATTTACCAATGTAACAGAACAGGAAAGATAACAGCTCCTTAGCCCTATATGTTGAATACATTTAATTTGTAATGAAAAACGTTCTCACAAGGAAAATTTCAGGCCCTGAGTTTCACTCATGAATTCTATCAAACATTTAAGAAAGAAAGAATGTGAATTTTATATTAACTCCTTTGAAAAATAAAGAAGGAAACATGTTCCACTTGTTTTATGAGGACAGTATTACTCTGATTTCAAAACCTGGTAAAGATATTTCGATTTAAAAACACCTAAAAATAATGCTCCTTGTGAACAAAGATGCAATAATTTGTAACAAAAACACTAGCAAATCAAATCTTACCCGGCATGAAGGGGAATACAATATGACCAAATTAGCAATATACTGGAAATGCAAGATTGGTTTCTATTAAAAAAATCAATCATGTAATGGAGTACATTAATAGAATAAAAGAGAAAAGCACTGGACAAAATTCAACACACATTAATGATGAAAAACTCTTAGCACTGTAGGAATTAAAGGTATCTTCCTCACTTTGAAAACCCTACAGTTTACATCATGCTTAATGCAAATACCGAGAGCTTCTTCCTAAGATACCAATGTCCACTCCAACCACTAAGTTAAGACTACATCTTGACCCCTACCTCATAAGAAACACACAAATTAATTTGAGAAGGAACATAATTTTCAGGAAGTAGAATAATAAATTCAATAACTTACTCTCTAGATTTAATTCTGACAGAAAATAGTTCTATTAAGACATATACAATAAATATGTAAAGATTTTTATATTCACCAAAATCTCAATAAAGTGGTTACAATAGAGACATAATTTCAGTCATAGGGGAAAATTATAATATGTCCAGAAAATGATTATCAACAAGTTATTTTCCAAGGCTATTTTGAACAATAATAATGGAGAGTGGGAGTGAGGTTAGTAGTAATAGTATTTTTCTTTAAAAAATATTTTTGATATTATTCACTCACCTTATGCAAAAATAAAAATTATATTAAAACTAACAAAAAATGAGATCTTTAATTCAACATAAACTATACATAATCAAAGAAGGCATGGTATCTGTCCACACTTATGTGAATCTAAAGTAAATTTCTTTTGTTTTTTGAGACGAAGTCTTGCTCTGTGGCCCAGGCTGGAGTACAGTGGTGCGATTTCAGGTCACTGCAACCTCTGCCTCCCAGGTTCAAGCAATTCTCCTGTCTCAGCCTCCTGAGTAGCTGGGATTACAGGTACCTGCCACCACGCCCATCTAATTTTTGTATTTTTAGTAGAGACGGGGTCTCCCCATATTGGGCAGGCTGGTGTGGAGCTCCCGATCTCAGGTGATCCACCTGCCTGTGCCTCCCACAGTGCTGGGATTACAGGTGTAAGCCACCAAGACTGGCCCCTAAGGTAAATTTCTATGTAGGTATGAGATGTATGCATATACTTTCAAATAAAAATAAAACAAAATTAATTAAGGGATTGAATAATAGATAACGCTTTACTGTTTAACATTGAAGCAGTGAAATTATACTGATGTTTTTGAAGTTACTGCATTCATTCATATTTTCTTAGAAACTTGCATATTCCTCCTGGTCCAAAAACACATGGAAACAAAATCTCTACCCTTTTGAAGTTTACATTCTTTGTGGTGGAGTGACAGCAAACAAATTAACTTTTAGTTTTTAGTACATTATGTAATTACTAGAAGTTACATAATACCCAGGGGCCGACATCCCGCTCTGCTGTCTCCTGCCATCACACCCTTTGAGTTGTATATTAACAATGATCAGCCAAGTAGAAGAAGCAGGTGCCCTATTGCATAACACGGAATAGGTAGTTAAAGTACATACATTCTATCTTACCCACCATCCCTACAACAGACAAATGAAACAGATAGTAGTGTTTTATCTAGAAACAATGTTATAATCATTTAGGAAACTATTTTAGGGAATGATGACCAAAGTCAATAATAGTAAAAGTTTTTTTTCCTAACATGTAACTCACTGTAATATCATGAAAAGCTTCCTCAGTGAAGCTTCAGGTTTATTATGTTAGCACACTCCCCATTTTGCCACACTGAGAAAGGTTCCTAAATGTACACTTTGCATTTGCTTAATCTACTTTCCCACCAGCTTACATTTTCCAGTCTGCGTTGTTTTGAATACTTGTCTTTAAAAATTGGACAAAACAAGAGTGGGGAAGCAGAGACATAGAACAAAGAGTACATAAACACTGTTTGCAAAATCTGACACAGAGGTTATTTTCATTAAAATTACAGAGATATCTTTGCTGATCATCTAGATTAAAATGCAGCCAATACTTAAACTTACCCTGGTTTTGTGTCATTTACTACACAGTGATAAGTAAATGTTCCAAACATTTGAACTCCTAAAATTCCATAAAGAAGTAGAAAGAAAAGCAGGAAAATGGAAACACTCCATATCTGTTCTCCCGATCGCCTAGAAAAAAGAAAAGGAGGTAAAATATGCAAAACTTACAAAAAACTTCATAAACTTTTGCTCTTAACTTGTTGTAAAGCAGTGCTTACTTTAAAATATTTGTAATTCTGGTCCTTGGCAGTTCAAATCGGAAATAAATCCGGAATGCCCGGATCATAATTAGTGGCCGAGGAATCCGTAACATGCCCCAAGGTGACATCTGATCAACTATGTCAGCAATTTCAAACACCTACAAATTACAAGATGGGTAAATGAGGTGGTTATTTTCCCTTAGCATTGCTTATCATAGTGGAATGTACACCTCTACTCTCAATTTAGCCCTACATTGTTTTCCACCAAAATCCACTTCTTTTTTAGTATATTTTGAAGCTATAGCTATCTTAACAGAAACAAATACATAAACTAATGAGAACATCATTAATCTTGTTCATTTCCTGTCTCATTCATTAAAAAAAATTAATTCCAACTTAGAATAGAAAATAAACATGCTGTCTTTTTTTATTAATAATGTTCTTTGGTGGAGGCTTTTGAGTCTCTAGAAAATAAAGTAATGGAGAAAGCGTTAAAAATATGAAAAAAGAATTGCACTATTTACTAACAGAGGCAAAATAATAATTAGAAATGTTTGTCAAACACACAAAAGTTATTAAATAGAAAAAAAACACATTAATATGAGAAACAATTCAACCTGAGAAAGCTGATTAAAAAACCATATGAGTGATGAAATTAAATTGTGGGAGAGATGAACTTTATAAAATTAAGAAAGGAAAGCTTATCAATAAAAACTATGATGAGTTGACAGAATGGACTGTGAACTTTTGAACTCTGAATTTTTAAATGAAGAATAGATGAATAAACTCCAGAGACCTGTACATCATTGCAGCTATGGTTAACAATAATTCATTGTGCACTTAAAATTGGTTAAAATAGTAGATCTCCTGTTAGGCATTTTTACCACAGTCTAATAAAAACAGATCAAATCAAAATATACAGTAACTTTAGTTGAATTAAAAGGTGAAATCATGTCTGAATAAATGCATGGAAATTAATTCTACTTATTTTCCAATCAAATCTCTCCTGTAAGCCTTTTTAATGTATGTTCCCCATCTCTTATAATAAAACATTTAATTTTTGAAATATAGTCTTTTATGTTGGCTAATACCTATCCAAATATGTGAAGACTATACTTTAAATTTTTAAGTTCAATTTTTTATTTGCAAATACAGAATTATGACTCCACATTGTATCCTTCATTTCAGTGAATATATTTTATATCTGATGAATAACTAATAGTTTTCTATAGTATTGATTTTCATTTCTGATTGAGAAATAATTCACAAATGTAACTGATCATAATTAAGATATTACAGCTATTGACTTTTCTATCAATAAAATATTTGAGGTAATAGAAATGCCAGTTATGCAGATTTGATCATTACACATTATATGCATGCATCAAATATCACTTACTACTCTATAAACACATACAAGTATTATGTATCAATTAAAAATAATTTTTCAAATTTCAGATATGTCAGAGTAAACAGATTAATCACACCTGTTAAAAAAGAAAATAAACATAATATTATAGGCAATTACACAATCACATTTGATGTATACTTTTGAATATTTCTATTTAGACTTTCAATGCAAAATAGTTCCCATTTTGGAGAACAACCCTTGTAATTCAAAAAATATTTAATTACCTGTAGCACCAAAGAAACCCAAAGGCAAAAGACCATGAATCCATCAAAAACACACCAGCGATCTTTCACATAGGAACTGTCCCCCTAAAAATAAATTTTACATGGCATCATTAGGCAAAACAAATATTTTAAAGAAAAATCTGTGGAGGAAAATGTCAAATGTCAATTCAATAAAAGCTACCCACAAGTTTTGTATCATAATTGAGCAGACTTTCAAAAGTTTAGCATTTTAAGTAGTATAACTTATAAGAAAAATAATTTATGAGAGACAACTTCAGAACTTTGCATGGAAAATATTTAATTCATGCAAAGAGAAACTATCACTGTTTTCTTCTCTCAGCCACACAAATTCTAACACTTAAAGAACTAGGAGCCATTCTTCCAATTATGCTACCTAGGTCCTAAACCAGCTCGCTGCCTACGAGAACCAAGAGCACACTGTGGTCAACAGGAAGGCCTTTAAAACTGCTAGGTCCAGCACCTTCAGTAGGAAAGTTAAACAGCCGTTCACTTCAAGCTGAATAAAAAGTGAAGAAGAAAAAAAAGCTAAGCTCATCATCATTGGTCATTAGAGAAACACAAATCAAAACCACAATGACAGGAAACAACAGATGCTGGAGAGGATGTGGAGAAATAGGAACACTTTTATACTGTTGGTGGGAGTGTAAATTAGTTCAACCATTGTGGAAGACAGTGTGGGTATTTCTCAAGGATCTAGAGCCAGAGATATCATTTGACCCAGCAATCCCATTACTGGGTATATATCCAAAGGATTTTAAATCATTCTGCTATAAAGACACAAGCACACGTGTGTTTATTACAGCACTATTCACAATAGCAAAGACCTGGAACCAACCCAAACGCCCATCAATGTTAGACTGGATAAAGAAAATGTGGCAAATATATACCATGGAATACTATGTAGCCATAACAAAGATGAGTCCATGTCCTTTGCAGGGACATGGAAAAAACTGGAAGCCATCATTGTTGGCAAACTAACACAGGAACAGAAAATCAAACACCGCATGTCCTCACTCATAAATGGAAGTTGAACAATGAGAACACATGGACACAGGGAGGAGAATATCGCACACTGGGGCTCTGTTGGGAGTGGGGTGCTGGGGAGGGGTAGCATTAGGAGAAATACCTAATGTACATGATAGGTTGATGGGTGCAGCAAACCACCATGGCATGTGTATGCCTATGTAATAAATTTGCATGTTCTTCACATGTATCCCAAAACTTAAATTACAATAAAAAAAGACCTAACTATCCTAAATATATATGCACTTTACACAGGAACACTGAAATTTATAAAGAAAGTTCTTCTAAATGTTCAAAGAGACTTACAGTTCTGCACAATAATAATGGGATATTTCAACACCTGACAGTATTAGATCATGGTGAGGGGGAACAAAGATTTTCAGAACCTAAACTCAGCCCTGGGTCAAATGGATCTGACAGATATCTACAGAACTTTTCACTATATATATGTGTATGTATACATACGCATATATATATATACATACACACACACATTTTTTATCATTGTCACATAGCACATATTCTAAAATCAGCACTTAGACATAAAACACCTCTCAGAAAATGCAAAAAACTGAAATCAAAACAACCATTCTCTTGGACCACAGTGCAATAAAAATAGAATTCAAGACTAAGAAAAAAATTAAAGAAGCAGCAGCTTGTTTTAATTTTCAAGGAAAACATATATTGACCCTAATTTTAATTGAGATTGTATATGCAAAAGAAAGATGAAGATGAACCACTTTCATTTTTGAATAGTTTTAATAACATGAAAATTTAAAAATGCCTTTAGAATAACAAAATGCAAAGAATTCCAAAACCGAAAACTGAAATTTTATGGGACTCAGCAGAGAACTATGTGAAAACTGGAGCAATTAATGAGTAAATGCTAGGCAGGAAAAGAGTAATTACAGATCATTGAGTACACAAGCACCCAAATAGGATGAATTTATATGCTACTTTTTAGAAACAGTATTACCATTTTATTTCATTTTTGTCATTAAAAATATTATATGTAGTAGCACTACAATTAGCCTCTTTTTAATTGCTCAAAATTTGCTTTAGAAATGAATTAAACTCAGTGGAAAATAACATGGGAGCTCACTATTACATTGAGGTTTATTCAAAATGTTAACGAATGAGGATAAACAGTGATATTTCCCTTTGTGTTGTGGGGAGGGAGGCGGGCAAGTGAGTGGCCAGGAGCCAAAGGTGGAGGAGAGACATGCTTTTCATAATGTATTCTGATGTGTTTTTGGACTAATGCTTGCATGTTAAATTTTTAAAAATAGCTTTTCAAAAAATCTTTTAAAGTTGGACATTTTACCTTTAACAAAATCACTTTTCCAATTGGCAAAAATAAATTTAAACTTAAAAATTTGGCCCTCACCAATTCAGAATAGAAAGCTATCAATAACAAATGGGACTGAATTTTTGTTTCTGATTTGTTTGCTAAAGAAATTAATGTTGTAAAACTGGCCCACACTACATTTCAAACGATATAAAAGAATGCATTATTTTAAATCATTTCAGAAGCATACAAATAATATTTCAAATCAGATATTAGAAGCATACAAACATTTTAATTTCAAATGACCTTGGTTATAAAAAATGGCTTAGAAAAACTTCTACTATGTAAAATAGAAAACCTTTTTTTTCTGCTCCTCTGTCAGTTTGCTGAGAATGATGGTTTCCAGGTTCATCCATGTCCCCACAAAGGACCCAAACTCATCGTTTTTGATGGCTGCATAATATTCCATGGTGTATATGTGNCAGGTTCATCCATGTCCCCACAAAGGACCCAAACTCATCGTTTTTGATGGCTGCATAATATTCCATGGTGTATATGTGCCACATTTTCCCTATCCAGTCTATCGTCGATGGGCATCAAACACCGCATGTTCTCACTCATAGTTGGGTGTTGAACAATGAGAACAAATCTTTGGCTTTTTAATGTTCATTGTTTTTCATGCTGTTCATCTTCCTGAAAAATTCTGTCAAGTCTGTGCCAACCTTTTCTTCCAGACTGATCTGACAACACAGCCTACTCTGACCAGCTTAACTCAGGCATCAGGCAACAACTGACAATCCTACCCGTGTATATAAATAATGTGCATGTTGTGTTACTCGTAGAATATTCTTTTGTAATCCATATTGGTTGTTTCTTGAATTTATATTTGGTCTCTCCAACTTATTGGATCTGATGGTGAAGTTTGAGTTTCCTACTTAAATCTTCTCTGAACGTATTCTCTTGTGTTACATTAGAAAAAAAAGTCTACCCCTCATGGTAAATGTTTGGGTGTTCTGAAGATGAGTAACACCCAGAGATTTTAAGTGGGATAATTTAAGGTTCTATTTACAGCACCTAGTACAGTGGGTGACATATAGCATATATTAAATGAATGATGAGATAGGCACATGAACCATGTTGTAGACAAAGAGCCTCTGTAAGTTACAATGTATACAGCAAGAAGTCAATTAATATTTCTTAATGAATTCATCCATCCATCCATCTATTCACTGAAACTATTTGTATTGCTTCTAAAAAGAAGTTAACTCCCTTGTGGCTCCTTTGTAACCCTGAAAGAGCGCAGATGAGATTATGAGATTATGACTTTCTGGATTAGAATAGTTTGAATAAGCAGAACTAAACATGCCATGCAAATAGGATTACAGTTTACATACTTTGTACATTACCTTGAAATTGTAAATACAATTGAATTGGTAGGAATTAAAATTACTTTCATATTAATCATTATCAATAATCATTAAGGCACAATAAGTTTATAATACTTTTAGATAAGTAGAATACAGTCTTTGAAATCTGACACTTTGAAATACAGTCTTGGATTATGTTTTGTATCTGGCATATCTATCAAATTATCTTCAGAAGCCCTAGCCATAGTGGTCAAAGTTGCTTTGATTCCACTTATAAGCATGTCCATCCAGATCCTTTAAAATTCTACTGTATTAAGCCTCAAGTTATAATACTTTCAACCTGCTTCTAAAATATGCAACCAGAACCTAACATACATGAATGCCCAGTGGTACTCAGATATTTTAACACCTTCAATATGAAGAAAAGGTTTTAATTTGTTCGTTTCATCAACAAGAAATGGAGAGCAAAGAGTGCGTGAGCTATGGGCAGAAATCAGCATTCTGGTGGCTGAGGACATGAGTACTTCAAAAGCTGTATGTGTCTATTTTTATAAAGGTAAACACTTGAAGACTGCCAATCAATTATAAGGCATAAGAAAGTAACAACATATCATGCAAGTATTTAACCAGCAGAAAAAGGAAAATACATTTCTAGGAATATATTTTGCAGTGACAAAATGATATGCACTGGTATAGTTTCATGAGCACAGGATTTATTGTCCCAAGTTTCCAGAGCCCATCTGTCACTATGTCTTAGCATTATTATATATTACTTCAACAGTGCTTAAAGGATGTGTGCTACTTTTGCTTTGTCTATTGCCAGATGTGAAATAGACAGCTGAGAATGATCTGAAGAATTCACGGTCTGCTATACATGAGGTGCTCTGTAACAACACAGACATATATTATCCACATGGTTTCTTTTCCCCTCTAGGGATTTGGTGAGTGAGAATGCTTCTAGGAAGATGAATTAGGGAGGCAATTAGAAGATAGTTGCTGGGGAATGGGAATTGATTGGCAGACAACTTCAAGCTTGAGGAATATTATAAAAGATGGGAAACCCTTAAAACAAATGCATTCCTTCAACAAAAATAGTTAAAGACATTGCTTGCCAGAAGGAATTTCTGCTTCAGTTTCTCTCTCCAGCTATGCATCCAGCATGGTACCTCCAAAGTGAACTACTCAAAACACAAATCAGATTGTAACTCTCAGAGTAAAATCTGCCATGCATCTTAACTGACCACAGAACAAACTCAGAACGCCGTGCAGGGCCTGCCATGCAGCCAGGTCTGGCTTCACAAACTCCTCTCCAGCTGCCTCCTGTGCACAGCCCATCTGCTACTTCTGACTACTCTGAGCTCGGCATGTACTGTGCTGTTCCATGCAGTTGTGTCTCAACATCTTCCTTTCCTCTCTCCGTGAAATTCCTTACTTCTATTTCCCATCACCCCAGCCACAGACCACACTTACTCATCCTTCAAAGCGTCGTTTCACGTACCTCTTTATTCAGGACTTCTCTGATATCCCCAGGCAGACAGCTTTGGTCCTTTCTTTTTTTTGTGTCTGCCTCCCCTGTAGCTTTTACAGGCCACTTTTAAAGCCCTTTCATAAAACAATGAAAGTCCCTCTCTATGTAGATGCTCACTGTACCAATATTTGCTATTCATATCTGCAAAAAATGTCTGCCCTTGAATCACTATGAAGCTAGAACCACCATAATGAATTTGCACATGTGCCAGTGGAGACATTAAAGTTGCCCCTGTGTCCTGCCAAAGGTAGAGTGTGCAATGCAGGTATAGCTCTGTTGTTCCCCTTTTGGGCCAAATCTTCTCCCAGCACTGTTTACCTACTTAACTATTTAATGCTAGTGCATCGCTGCCTTCCTGTTCCCTCCCTTTCTCCTGAAGGTTAGCCTTTCACGAGATCCAAAAGTGGAGTTTACCAACCCAGGCCCATTTTATCACATTTCATCAATTCTAAAACATATTCTACCCTGCTCCAACACAGTTGAACATGTCTGGATTCAGGATGCATCTTCTAATTGATTCAGCAATTACAATCTTACATCTTACAGTCAAAATATAATTCAAAGCTTTTATCATTTCTTAAATACCTGTGAATCTGTGAAGTGATGCTTTTTTTTTTTTTTTTTACAATTGATGATATCAACAATTCAACAAAATATGGTGGATGGTCCTTTAATGTATTTTTTAAAAAATGACTTAATAACAGCAAGTTCCTGTTATTATTAGGCACATGCAAAACACCCATTATGGTTTGATTAGTAAAAATAATTGAGTAAGGGGTGTTTTAAGTGCTTTTTATTTTTGTAGAAATAGGCAGGTAGACTTACATAGGTATTAGAGGGTGATTTAGTGATATTTGGAGAAATTGGTTGGAGCTCCTTTAATACATTATTCATTTTCCCATTTAAATTAATGAAATAGAAGTGCCTGTTTTCTGAAAATATGCTATCCAGCATGTTTTCAGAAATATATTGGATGCTGAAAACAAAGAGTGCTTGTAGGTGCTAAGTCTGTCCCACAAAGTGAACGAGGCTTTCTCCGACGACAGGGGCTCTGCTTGGTCTTGTCTGTTTCCCTTCTCCAACAGCAGAGGCGAGCTCATTTTAAGCATTAATAAATGGTTGCTGGATGATTAAAGGAAAACTTGGAAACTGTACTTGGGTTGAAGAATATAACTCTCTCTTACATTACCCTTATATCTTAAATATCTCAAACATTTTCATATTCTTAAATATTTTATATTCATCTTTATACATCTTTTAATATATTTGGCAAATCACTAGGTCAATAAAATTAAAGGCAATGCTAGGAAACCACAGTTTCGACACTTTTGTTTTGAAAAATAAAGTTTCTGAGTTTGGTTTGTTTTGTATAATTTTAGAAACTAGGTATCATTGGATAACACTGTCTTAAGCATTAGGTCTGACTCTTCGGTATTCCATAACATTGCCAAAATCAGCTAGGTATAATTTTAAAGAACTGTGCATGACAGGAGGGCAAAAAGGCATTGGTTTGCTTCTATAAATATTTTATTATAAACTAATACAGTTTTATGCATGGAAAACACTTTCAAAAATACAGGTTGGCATTCTCCAAATTACTGGTGTATGTGTACATTAACTCACACACACTCTTCCACCCAGAACACATGGCTAACAGGTACTGCTCACTCAATAACTAAATTTTACTATTTCTTAGAAATATGTTAGTTGTAAATCAGTGAATATTAATCAATTCATATTTGCACAACTCTGTTCCAAACAACATGAAAACTTACTATGAAAAGCGTAAACTGAAGATTAAAATAGAACATTTATATTCATAATGCTCCCATTTATATATGAAGTAACACAAGCTCAAATGTCAGTGAGAAAATACAGCACATGTTTGCAAATGACTCTGGGTGAAGAGATTAAATAATTGAGAGAGAACTGCAGCGCTACTGGCAAATGTGTTAAGGTAGAAAAAGTATGAAAAACGATAAGGTTTTTGGCAGACAGGTGCTTAACAAAGTTTTGAAAATTTTGATAGAGTTGAAGAAAGCACAGTAACTCCAACTTGAACAATGTAAGAAAGAGTTTCTCTAAAAGGTATCACAGAGCCTCGATGTGACTGATGTGGTTTTATTATGATATAACTTAAATACTTACAATATGCACAAATATCTCATGTAAATGTACAAGCAAAACAAATTTACAAATGCAAAAATGCAAAGCTAATAAAATGTAAATTAGCAACACATTTAAGGTGACAAAGGACATTTTGTAAGATAAAGTCTAATTAAAAGTTTAAGTTTTGTATATAAGAACATAATATCAAGTCCAATATATTATTTGAGCTGTGTCTGTTATGACATGTATGTTTGAAGAATTATGTAGTACAAAAATAATAAAGCTGTGGCTTGGATTTAATATGATGAAAATGAGAGTAGTTACTGATATAATTATTACCCCCTAACAATAATAGAGGCCATGATGGTAAAAATTCAGTGATTTGGTACATTTAAATCTTGGTTCAGTATAAACAGACTTCATATTTAATTATATTTAACTAAAACGTTAGCTAACATTTAAACATAAAATACCAGTTTTACTGAGCTAAGTTGAGCTGACTACTTTGAGATAATGTTAACAGTGCAATATTACTAAAATCTGCATTACAGTTGTATTTGATCCTATTATTTCTGAATGAAAACCAGAAAAGCCATATTTGACTTTCATTTAAATTTCACTTCTTCAGGAATGAAAATAAGAAAATATTTTTGGTTGTAGAAAATAGCTAATCACCCAAATGTTGATGGAAATGTGAAAATACTGGAAATGGCTAATTTACAGCATTTTGAAAACAATTTGGTCCTAAATCATTTTTTTCTCTTTTAACTATTGCTTCAACTTCTATCATTTAAATTATTGAAACTTCTATTCTCTTACTGCTCTGTTCACTTGGAATGAATATATAATTTACATATTAAGTATGCCTCTGTGCTTTTATCATTAGATTGTGACAATTAGCAGGGTGCCTACTATCATTTTAGTGATATGAAATCTAAATCTTAATTTAATAACTTAAGAAATAAAAGTTTTTTCCTAAGAAAATGTCACTAATTTGTTTCATTCAAATGGAACCTTAAAGAAGTCAACACATGGCAATTTCAACCACAAAATGCTTCAGCCAGAATATTCAGATCTTTCAATGCAAAGGTTGGCATGGCCCAGATAACCAATACACACAAGTGAGAGGGCCATTCACAGCCCTCTAGTGAATCACAGAACTTGAGCTAGGGCTGGGGAACAGCCACGGAGTACAGTTACAACTGCATAAAAGAGAAGTTAGCAATCTCCCAAGACCAACTTTCTCCCAAGATGACCTCCTGAGACAGGTCCCAGTTTTCTGAACCTATGCTTATGTAAACCTAGTGCTTATAAAAACTGGCCTAGCTACACTGTGGAAGATACAAACAATTTTGGAATCATCCTGAAGTCTGTTCATTGAAGCCATGGAGGATGCCCACTCCTTCCATAAACCAGTAGAATTCCATAACTCTCAAATCACTAATAAACATGTGTGGAATGCTGAGCATGTATCTCAGAAGGTGAACCTTAAAAAAAAAGGCAAAATTTGTAGAAACGTAAACTGGCAGGCTGAAAATTACAGATGAATGTAAAACAAAAACAAGCAACTACCAATGTCCCCAAGGAACTGCGGAATGATCAGAGGCAATGGAACATTCAAAACTCTAAAGCACACCCAACAAAAGTGCTTTCCAGACCACAGCCCAAGGTTTAGAATAGAAATTGGGTCAGGCAGTCACCCTGGGGCTAGTGGGTAAGAAATATTAGAGAGGAAGCAGAGCTCAGAACGGGATGGTCGGTACACAAAAATCTCCATGGGTACCCATCAGGATAACAGCAGTGGGGGGACCTCTCGTACTGACAATATGCGGAGGCTGCTCTACTCAGTGTGCGGAAGAAACTCCCACTTCATGTGAACAAGAAAAACAACCAAACAAAGGGTCCATGATCAAGCCCTTGTAAAAATATTATAGATTAAGATGAATAAAATAATACATAGATTGGGTGTGGCGGCTCACACCTGTAATCCCAGCACTTTGGGAGGCTGAGGCAGGTGGATCACCTGAGGTCAGGAGTTTGAAACCAGCCTGGCCAACTTGGTAAAAACCTCACCTCTACTAAAAATACAAAAATTAGCCAGGCGTGGTGGTGGGCGTCTGTAGTTCCAGCTACTCGGGAGGCTGAGGCAGGAGAATCGCTTGAACTTGGAAAGTGGAGGTTGCAATGAGCCATTAGTGCACCATTGCACTCCAGTCTGGTGACAGAGAGAGGCTCTGTCTCAAAAAGTAATAAAATAACAATAAAATAAAATAATACATAACTGTATAAATAGAAAATAAACACTCAAGGCAGATGAAGCTATAATAGAATATGACAACATGACCAAAATAAATTTAAACAAATAGAAGCCCAAAAGTATCACAAAACTGGAAAGAAGAAAGCACAGAAATGAAATCTAAATGATAGGAGGCTGAAAGGAAAAAAAACCGTTTGGGAAGTGATAAAAAAAAAAAGCATTTGAGAAAGAGGAGTCTCAAGTACAGGGGACACAGGACTGAAGGGACAGCATGGGGGGAGGTGAAGCAAAGGAAATAGAATGTAGAAAAGATAAAAGCAGAAGGAAACACATGAAAACAAAGGAAATGAAAGACCAAAACAGAGATCCTGGTGTAATTAGAATACACAAGGAATCCTGAAGACCAATGAAATAAAATAAATATCACGTGACGAGCCTGGCAAAATAGGTCCATAACTGTCAACAAAAGACAACATACATTCTCTTTTTTTCTTGTAAATTTGTTTAAGTTCTTTGTAGATTCTGGATATTAGCCCTTTGTCAGATCGGTAGATTGCAAATTTTTTTCCCATTCTGTTGGTTGCCACTTAACTGTAATGATGTTTCTTTTGCTGTGCAGAAGCTCTTAAGTTTAATCAGATCCCATTGGTCTATTTTGGCTTTTGTTGCAATTGCTTTTGGTGTTTTAGTCATGAAGTCCTTGCCTATGCCTATGTCCTGAATGGTATTGCCTAGGTTTTCTTCTACGGTTTTGATGGTGTTAGGTCTTATGTTTAAATCTTTAATACATCTGGAGTTAATTTTTGTATAAGGTGTAAGCAAGGGGTCCAGTTTCAGCTTTCTGCACATGGCAAACCACCCATCAAAAAGTGGGCAAAGGATATGAACAGACACTTTTCAAAAGAAGACATTTATGCAGCCAGCAAACATATGATAAAATGCTCATCATCACTGGTCATTAGAGAAATGCCAATCAAAACCACATTGAGATACCATCTCACACTAGTTAGAATGGTGATCCTTAAAAAATCTGGAGACAACAGATGCTGGAGAGGATGTGGAGAAATAGGAACACTTTTACACTGTTGGTGGGAGTGTAAATTAGTTCAACCGTTGTGGAAGACAGGGTGGTGATTCCTCAAGGATCTAGAAATAGAAATACCATCTGACCCAGCAATCCCATTAGTGGGTATACACCCAGAGGATTATAAGTCGTTCTATCATAAAGACACATGCACACGTATGTTCACTGTGGCACTGTTTACAGTAGCAAAGACCTGAAACCAACCCAAATGCCCATCAATGATAGACTGGACAGGGAAAATGTGGCACATATACACCATGGAATACTATGCAGCCATAAAAATGGATAAGATCATGTACTTTGCAGGGACATGCATGAATCTGGAAACCATCATTCTCAGAAAACTGACACAAGGACAGAAAACCAAATACTGCATGTTCTCACTCATAAGTGGGTGTTGAACAATGAGAACACATGGACATAGGGAGGGGAACATCACACACTGGGGCATGTTGGAGGGTGGAAGGCTAGGGGAGGGATAGCAGGGGTAGAGGGGATTGGGGAGGGATAACATTAGGAGAAATACCTACTGCAGATGACGAGGGTATGGATCCAGCAAACCACCATGGCATGTGTATACCTATGCAACAGTCCTGCATGATCTGCACATGTACCCCAGGACTTAAAGTGAGCTACTGACTTTAACAATAAAGGAGAGGTCTCTTTCCGTATTCAGGAGAAAAGATCAAGTCACTTAGAAGGAACAAGCATTCTCAGCAGCAACATTTTATGCTGCTGGTTAACATTACCCTTCTGGTTGACATTTTACCACAAGGCAAGGAAGCAGCAGATTTAAGACTCTCAAGAAATGAAAATGTGAGACAAACACCTTCAAAAGGTTAGAAACAGACCAATGAAGTAAACCAAATAAAGCAAAGAAAGAAACTAGTAAATATAAAAGCAAAAATTAAATGTTAAATTAATTAAGCTGATTCTTTTTCAAAAAAAAAAAGAAAATCGAGATGAGTAAACAAATTGGCTACCCTAAAACAAAATGGAACAAAACAAAACAAACAAAAATGCTACTAGCCAACCTAACAACAATAAGACTCTAATAGAAATAACAAAAAAATACAAAATTAGGAGAAAATGTTAATCAAACAGAGGAAATAAAAGCTATTTACACAAATCTATGTTACCAAATAATGAGGCAAAATAGAGGATAATTTGCTAAGAAAATATACTTTGCCAAATAGACCCCAATAGACCAATCAAGTCCAAAACAGACAATTTTGACAGAGCACTGTGACTCACACCTGTAATCCCAGCACTTTGGGAGGCCAAGGTGGAAGGATTGCTTGAGCCCAGGAGTTGGAGACCAGCCTGGGCAACATAGCAAGACCCTCTCTCTAAAAAGTTTTAAAAATCAGTCACGCATGGTGGCACACACCTGTAGTCCCAGCTACATGGGAGAATGAGGTAGGAGGATCTCTTGAGCCCAAGAGTTGGATGTTGCAGTGAGCTATGATCACAATACTACTGCACTTCAGTCAGGTTGACAGGCAAGATCTTGTCTGTACTAAAAAATGAACACATTTAAAAAAAAAAAAAAACTAAATATAAAACAGACAGTTTTCCAAAAAAATAGGAAATACTGCAAAGGAAGCCATACACAAAAGCAAAGGACCAGATGGTTTCACAGGGGATTGATACCAAACTTTTAAAGTAAAAACAATTCTAACACTGCTCAGACTATTTTATAGCATGCATACATACCCGCTGCCTATACACATGAAAAATCTGATATCAAAACCTAACAAAGATTAGACAAAATTTAAAACAAGGAAAATAATAACATATAATAAAACAGCACATTAAAATAGAATAAAAATGTATGTTGACTCAGCTGAATTTTTTCTTTATAGGAATGTAAGGATAGCTCAATATTTAAAAATCTCTTCTATTACAAGCACTAAGGAAAAAATAGTAATTTGACAAATCAAAAACAATCATTTGACAAATTAAAAACTAGTCATGATACAACTCTCAAAATTTGAAATTAGTATTTATTCATTTAATCTCATAATGTATACATACTTCAAACCCCAACTTCTCAAACTAGCTAAGGAAGAAACACTAGAGATGTTCTAGATAAACCAAAAACCAAACAAAAATGTTCACTGCCTCTACTTTTTAAAATTTTACCAGCAATGTTAGTCAATTCATTTATTTTACTTTAAGTTAGTAAAAGCAATTTAGGCCATAAAAATTAGAAAGAAAAAGACAAATCTTTCTTTATTTGCATATGATATGATGACATGGAAGCATCAAAAGAATTAGCAGGAAAACTATTATGACTAATACAAGAATCTAGTATATTTAGTAAAGTGGTGGTATATAATATTAATGTATAGAGACCAACAGCCTTCATTTAAAAGAACAAGTTAGAATATATAATAGAAGTTAAGATCTCATAAAGATAACAAAATGATTAAATAAAATACCAAAGCATAAATACTACCAAGAATGTGCAAAATCTATATGAGGAAACCTACAAAACACTCATGTTATGACATAAAATGTAGACAAAGGAATGATTGTCCATGATTTGGATAAGAATTGTATACGGAACAATTAACCACATACAAAGCCAGTGACAATGGCAAACTGGGAAAAATAATTGCAACTTATATCACAAAGAGCTGATACTTCTAACACACACAGAATGGCCAAAATTTGAATGAAAGACTTAAAAATGGCTCTTGATACATAGAATCCCATTTAACCTCACTCTCAAAAGGGAAATGCAAATTGAAACTACAGTGGATAACTGTTTCCCACCTTCGGACTGGCAAATATCCAGAAGTCTGACATGTTTTGTGGTGACCATGTGGGAAAGACGCACCTGTGTACATTGCTTGTCAAAATACAAAGCAGTTCAGAGGATATGGAGTACACAGAAACTAGTAAAGGACACCATCTGGATGCAATCAGTCAAATCTCCAATGTAGAATCTTCCACAAGACAAAAGACGCATGTCTCCCAATGGATCAATGACATAGAAAAATTTTCTGTAGCATATGAAAAGCTGAAACTTAACGGACTTACAGAGACTTAAAGGGAACGTAAGAAAGATAATAATCAAATATACTATGTAAACCTTTTCTGAGTCTTGATTTGAAGAAATCAACTATAAAAAAATTTGTGACAATTCAGGAAATATGAATGTGGATTGAGGGTATTAGCCTAAATTAAGGAATTATTGTTAAGTTTTGTTACAAATATTTTACCATATATAAAATACCATTATATTTGATAATGGTGTGGTGGTTATATGAAAAAAGAAAATTTTATCAGTCACCAATACAAAATGAGTTATTTCTGAAATGACTTGGTGTCTCAGATTTGCCTTGAAATGAAACAGAATTAGCTAAATACTGATAATTGCTGATGTTTAGTTACAGGGATTCACATTATAACTGTAACACAGTTGGGGTAAATTTTTTAAAGTCCACACTAAAATATTAAACATAAAGCCAGTAATGCATTGACTGTGATCTCTGTCATTCAAGAATGGCACACAATAAATTATGATAAAAGGGAGGCAATGAAATTGACCAATAATTATGTGTTATACATTGTCTCAGTAGATTCTCAAAATCCTTGCACAAAATAAAACACCACCAAAATTAGCTAACTTGAGATGCTGATATAACCAGTAAATGAAATAACTGGGATCTGGGTCGTCTGTCATTTGTCAAATCCTTGAACCTGCACTGCTATTACTGTTTCCCAAATAGTACAATTTTAAATACTCTAGGGACAGTGTCATCTACATATTTTTAACCTATGTAAAGATTAGTGCTACAGAAGGAAGAGATATCCAGTGAAAGAAATTTTCTTTCTTCTCTTTTCCCTTTTAAAATTTTTATGTTTATTTTGTTTCCACTTGGTACTAATTTCACATGACACGTTATTTTCCTTTCCATCCCAGAAATTGTTTCCATCTCATGTCCTTTCTTTTGTCCTTTTGTATCTTCAAAACACCTCAAGTAAACGACATCTGCTGTGATATTATCATGCTCTAACTCTATCATGTGACTCTGATTCTGTACTCCATAAGTCCACAAATATTAACAAATGTTTCTCTGGGCCAGACCCTGTGCCAGGCCGTGGGCTCAGCCCTAGGTGGCATGAACAACCGTACTCTGGACTTCACATAGCTATTAGTCGAATCATCTTGTTTTCTCCCAGATAGTTTAAGACTTTGTGCCTTATATTTAACTTTTAAAATAGTCTCATGCAACAATTTCTCCCAATCTCCAGAGTTATGGCTTTTTAAAAAGGACTTCAATATGAATAAGATAAAATGATGTTTAGTTTTACTGAAATGAACATGAAAATATGATTAAATGGATTAAGGTTTTCGATGTTTTTAGGTTCTTAGTTTAAATGACATGGAAATGCTCACCTTGACAATGCCCCGGATGTGCATTTTTGCTATCATCTCTGCCGTGTAGAGAAACATCAATAACGTATCCAAAGTGAAGGTCACATACTGAAGTGGAGGATAGTGCTCGAAGGTCACTGGCGTGTTCATGCAAACAGAAATGACGCTGATGATAGCACAGATGCGCAGCAAAGAGTGAACCCACTGCAACAATGATCCAGAGTTATTACAAGGCACCATAACCGATATCTCAAACTTGTATTATGAAACATACTAAGTGGAAAACATAATACTGAGGTTAAAATAGTTCACTAATATGGAGGTGAAGAAGAAAACTAACATCTAAGTGCACATAATATTCTAAAAGTATTTTCACATGTTTTTATATCATTTAATTCTCAAAGAATCTATTTTCCACATAAACACACTAAGACAGAAAGGTGGAATCATTTCTGTGGTTATGCGTTATAAAAGAGCCAAAGTCTAGATGGAACCTGATCAGCCTCCCCCAAACATCTGATAACTTCCTGGGCATCAGACTACAATATAGGAAGATTCTAGTTCATTTAAAATATGTGTTTGTAATTTAGCCACATATGAACTTGATGTGCTATTACTTATTCATTTTTTTACTATAAGTACCTAGAATTAGAGGCCATACCTTATTTACCGTAACTTCCCTAATATCTAGCACAAAGGGACTATCGTAGTAGATCAGGAATGATTTTTAAATGAATTGATATATAACACATCCCAGAGTTAGAATTTCCTTTCTATTTGCATCTTATATATAATTTCTTTATATAAAAATACAAACAAATTTTTTTAAAAATCTGGTCTCTTTCTATATTTAAAAAATAATAAATAGACTTTTTTCTTTATTTTGGAGAATATATTTTATACAAATTTAGA
The DNA here is from genome assembly GCF_001604975.1 of Cebus imitator. Classification (NCBI taxonomy): domain Eukaryota; kingdom Metazoa; phylum Chordata; class Mammalia; order Primates; family Cebidae; genus Cebus; species Cebus imitator. The sequence goes on from NW_016107627.1 coordinate 2,650,966, forward strand.
CCAGACATCTTTCAGAATTCCACAAAATGACTTTCTGTGCAATCCTAGAGGTAAGTCTGCTGTATGAAGGTTTTCTTTAACCCCAAAATAAGAAGAAAGAATTAAAGATAAGTATGTGTGTGTTCACATGAACTGATATACAAGATACACAATCACTCATACTCAATATTTTATTATGAAAACTAATATCTCATCTCTAGATTGCTTATAAAGAAAACAAAAGAAAACTAATATCTAAGGAAAAAAATACTTAACTGCATCTCCATGCTAAATCCACACAATTACTATTACCAGTTAATCAATTACACGATTCTTAAACATAATCCAAATACTTTTTTATTGACTAACTTAGACATATATGAAATCATGATAATTCTTTAATATTATACTATCTGAAAAAAATGTTTAGTTTTATAGTAGATGGATTCTGCAGCTATGTATACTAGCAAGCCCTCAAGATGAAAAATAGAAAAGACTGTCAGAACTTTCAGGAGACTCAGACACTTGCAGCTGATGAGTGGGTTATAATATTTATCTGGCAGTTATAATCTTTACATGAAGATGTAATGCTGCTAATTCCATAACATATAAGAAACTGATGATTCAATTGACTTTAAGTGTTGATATATTTTTCATGCAATTTGGAAGCACTTCAATAAACATCAGTGTGTGAATTTGGCCCCATCTGGACTTTCAATATAAAGAATCTAATTACACAAAAGAGCTTCCAAATATAGGGTCTTCAACAACAAACCTGTTTTGAGTTTGAAGACAGAATTTTAATTAGGTATTAATAATTTTAGCAAGTGCCTCCAAGGCTACATCTTTGATACTACCTTTTTCATAAGTTCTTAGAAAGCTCTTTAATAAGGTGGATGCTAGGAAAAAGATCGGGGAGCTTCATTCTCTATTTTATTAAATTCTCTAAGTGTGAATGAAGGCCTACTATGTGTCAGAATGCTGGGCGTGGAGAACAAAACATGGAAGTAACACACTTCTGGCTCCTATTTTTCAGTCTAAGAAGTAAAACATCCACAAATGTACTATATATATAAAAAACATGTGTATGTAAAAAACACATGTAAATACATGTAGTCTGGAGGGAAGATCAGAGAAAGACAGACTGGGAAGAACAGCAAAGAATCCATGCAGATTCTGCATGTAACATGGTTAGGGGAAAGACAAGCTCTACAAGAGGCAAGAACATGTTATATTATATAACACTATAAAACATGTTATAGATAGGACATAATATACATATATTTATGGATATACTGTCTCATGTATATAGCATATATACATATTGCATATACATATACATGTTATATGCATGTATATATGCATATATACATGTAATACATATAATACATATGTATATGTACATGTAACATGTATATATGTTGTACACATATAACATTTATATATGTAATGTGCATATGTTAATACATATACATATGTGTGAATATAATGGGTATATATGTGATATACATATAATGTGTTATATGCTTATAGGTATGCATATATAACGTGTATATATACATAAGGCAATATATCCATAAATATATGTATATTATATAAATATACACATAATCTACAATGTATATAATATAAATATACGCATAATATATGACATATGTACAATATAAAGTGATTTAAAGGTAACATATTTACATACAAATATAAAACAATGTAAGTGGAAAGAGAAGAGAGGTTCACTCTGTCTGTGGCAGAAATAAGCCTTTCAGAAGAGGACGCCAGGATGACATCTCAGCCAGTCCTAACGGATGAGGAGAATTTGACTCATCAGAGAAGCTGGGAAAGGGTCACTGGGGCCAGGGAGCAGTGCAAGCAAAGGAAAGCATTGTGAATAAGCCAGAGATCCGGGAGAAGTGGGAGGCTGTTGATGGGGCTGGAGTGGACAGTGTGCTCACGCAGGAAACTAGCAGTTGCTGGACAGGCTAGGTCCGGAAAGAAAAGAACCAGGAATGTCGTACTAACATATTTTAATTTGCAATGAATGTAATAGGATGGTTCCATGATTATAAAGCAGAAGGGTCATGTGAATAAAAATAGAAATATGGAAAGAAGGTTGGGTGCGGTGGCTCTGCCTGTAATCCCAACACTTTGGGAGGGCGAGGCAGGTGGAACACAAGGTCAGGTGTTCAAGACCAAGCTGGCCAACATAGTGAAATCCTGTTTCTACTAAAAATACAAAAATTAGCTGGGTGTGGTGGCACACACCTCTAGTCCCAGGAGGCTGAGGCAGGAGAATCGCTTGAACTCCCAAGGCAGAGGTTGCAGTGAGTAACCCTGAAGTGAGCAACCTTGCCATTGCACTCCAGCCTGGGTAACAGAGTGAGATTCCGTTGAAAGAAAGAAGGAAAGAGAGAAAGGAAGAAAGAAAGGAAAGAAGGAAGGAAGGAAGGGAATAAAGAAGGAAGGAAGGGAAGGAAAAAGGAAATATAGAAAGAAATGTAAGCAGGCTGGGGAAGTAATCTGGAAGGTGGATTAGAGAAGACAGACTGGGAAGGACAGCAAAGAGTCCAAGCAGATCCGGTGTGCATCATGGTTAAGGGAAAGACAAGCACTGCAACAGGCAACAGGTCATTTCCTTTTGTTTCTTCAGCATCAACCACGAGATGAGGGAGAAATTGATCCTGCTTGGTTTTGCAGAGCTGACATTCCAAGCATGCCTGTCCGGCTTGGCTCTGGTTGCTACGCTCTCTGGCATACGGTGGTACCTGGCTGAGCAGTTCTCCCTCTCAAATCCTCATCAACTTAATTAGACAGTGACAGTGACAAAGTTCTTCAGAGATACCATCCATTATCTCGTTGACCTTTTGCTCAAAACTTGCAAATCAGAAGGAGACCTTTAATTCCAAACATGTGCCTGTTGTCTCATGGATTCAGGCGTGTTGATAACAAGTAAAGGAAGTTCATTAAGAATGGGTTGCCCATTTTGGACTCTGGCTTTGGATGAGCCTGGGAAGTGGCATCATCACTATACCACATGACTCTGAGGACAGGGTGCACAGTGTGGGAAGGGGAAGTGAGGGGATTGGACCACTCAGAGCATCTTCCTATGTGAGTAACTCATAGCGGCATCTCCCTATTTCACTGGATTTTTCTCTACCTCCAGACTCTGAAACTCATCCATATTCTACAGCAGCTCAGACATTTTGAAGCCAAAGGTACAGGATATTTGAATTTGTCAATCAAATTTCTCTTACATTCACATGTGCTTCTCCATACTCGAAGAAGAAACTTACTGGTTTGTTAATCCAGAGGATGTCAGCATTGTCTGACAGAGATTCATCAGGACCGAAGTCAGTGACTGGCTGGGTTTCCACCCTGGAGCTCTGCTTCCTTTTGAGCATGCTGAGGTTAGCTTTGGTGAGCAAGCACAAAACCACAGTCTGGGAAAAGGAAAAATTGTATATGTCATCGAAACCATCTTTGCCCACATCAAAAAATTGAGTTCCCCACATATATCTGTGTATTTGTAAGGCATACATGTGTTCTACTTCATAGTGTATAATAAACACATGAAAATAGAAACTTTAAAAGGATGAGATAAAATTAACACCAATAGAAGCTTGATTTTTTCCTCCCAATGCAATAGATTATTTTATGTACTTCATAAGCAGTTTAGAGACTAGTGATCTGGAATAGCTAGAGTAAAATAATTTTACTTCTTAGGACAGACATATTATCAGGAAAATCTTTTAGATATATGCTCATATACCTAAAGCTGACTCCACACAGAGGTGCTCTGTGCTAGAACACTGCTGACTAATCCAGACGAAATGCTCAGATCTTCCCCATGATTTTCCCCAGTGTTAAATTAATATGACATTCACAGATATCTCTTACTTGCAACAATAGTCCCAACTTGATATCTCAATTTTGTCCTCCCCAGAGAGGAGGGAGGCAGAAAGAATAGGGGAAGAACTGCCTGTAAATGGAGACTTTTTTCTCTTATGAATGCAGTGATTATCTAAATTCTTCCAGCTACTCTGAAGTAAATTATTCATCAAATTACATTGAGGTGGGAGATGAGATGCCTGCTTACTGCTTACATTTCCACAATCCTGAAACATCTACATTTTGTGACAGATGTCACCTCCCCATGGCCATTGATACTGCCTTACACAAGTCAGCAGTCACTTGAGGGGGCCTATTATATGTCAGCCCTCAGGACACAAACAGAAAATAAGTTCAATACAATGTGAGAAGAGTTGTTATAAAAGGCAGGTGGTGCCTGATGACCCCTGAGTCCACTGTGAGACTGCGCATTTGATTAGCACCTGGATTGAATCTTAAAAGGTGGTAAGAAACTAATGGCTATGGATATATACTATGTTTGGAACAATTAGCAATGATATTTTATTTGATCTTTACAACAGCCTTAACCAAAAAAAAAAAATTAATCTCATCTTCTTACACATGCATGCGTAAAGTCAGCCTCAAGGCAGTTAATAACTTGAGCAAGGCCATCCAAGCAAACTTGAAATTTAAAATAAGCTCTGTTTGACTACAAAGCATAAGGGGTTTAGGCTTGACTATGCTGAAGCTGAGGACCATTAAGAGAATTTTTCAAAGCAGGTAACAGAGAAAAAGAGCACTTCAGGGAGTTCATAGCTGTGCCGAGTCAGGAAAATGTACCACTGCAGTTTTAACACCAGGCTGGTTCACTGGCTCTCCTACCTGGTGCTCCATGGATCTAGAGAAAGAAATTTAATCAAGGACAATGGGTGCCATTTAGTCCTCATCAGAGTCCAAGAAAAACAAGAACATGTTTGCAGTGTGTGTGTGTGTGGGTGGGTGTGTGTGCATGTGTGGGTGTGTATGTGTGCAGTTGCAGTTTTTACTACGAAAGAGAATAAAACACAGAAACTCAGAACTCGGCAGCTCAGAATCCGATTGCCTGTATTGAGCGCCTTCCTCCATCACTATGTGCTCCTTTATCTACCTGGGCAGGTACCTCTGCCTAACCCTCCTGATACAGTTTGGCTGTGTCCCCACCCAAATCCAATCTTAAATCATAATCCCCACAATCCCCAGGTGTGGAGGGAAGGATTGGATTACAGGGGTGGTTTCCCCCATGCTTTTCTTGTGATAGTGAGTGAGTTCTCACAAAATCTGATGGTTTTATAAGTGTTTGACAGTTCCTCCTTCACACACTCTTCCTCTGTCCTCTCTACTGCCGCTTTGTGAAGAAGGTGTCTGCTTCCCCTTCCACCATGATTGTAAGTTTCCTGAGGCCTCCCCAGCGAAGCAAAATGGAGTCAATTGAACCTCTTTCCTTTATAGATGACCCAGTCTCACACATTTCTTTATAGAAGTGTGGAAACAGACTAATATACCTCCTATTCCCAGAAGAAAACAAGCTAACTGCATTTAAGACATGCTAAGTATTTTCAGGCTGTTATTGCCCTGAATATTGAGTTTGAATATTGGCTTTGCAGTAGGCTGCACTAATTAATTTATTTTATATAATTGGAATTTGGGACTCTTTGATATCCCATGGAAATATATGCAGAATATTTAAAGTATTTTTTTCTCTGATTTACTGGTAGTAGGGAAGGAAATCTGGTGGTCTCAGTTTGAAATGCCTCTTCAATGACAGTCTCCTATCCATCCAAAGACTAGGTATCTTTGGACTTTTAGAAATCCTTCAAGATGACACAATACAAAGGAGCAATGTAGTTTCACCATGTAGTTCAAAGATTATGTAAGGATTTTTATAGACCTGTTCACAATACCTCTTTTTCTGAGCAGTGGAGAAAGGAACATATGAATTCCATGCACTTTTATTATCAATATGTCATCTAAAACAAAATATATTTTTGATTATGGATTTGTTTATCTAGAAAACTACATGTCCAGAATTATTGTTTTTTAAAAATTCCCACTTTGGTCATATCTGACCAAAACAGTGCGATTATAACTGGAAGACATTACGTGAATGTCACTCACATTCACCTTCACTTTACCTGCTCCCAGGAACAGTGCCCAATAAATGATCTAAGCTCCAAAGACACCTGGCTAATCTACACATACGTTAAAAACTCAACAAGTAGCTCCTGGATCACTAGAAATTTTACTGATTTAATATTATTAAATATTATACAAAGCATTTAAGTAGTAAGATAAATGTAAGTTACAAACACATGAGGAATTCAAAATTAATTTGAGGTGGTTGATTGTAATAATTTTCCTTTACAAACAGAAATACTGTTTTATGCCTTCATTCATGTTGAATCAATATAACTGCATACAACAGATCTATTATTCCTCTGATAAAAGCCAGTAGGGATATTTAAGTATCCTAGGTAAGCTAATTATTTTGACAGGAAATTGCTTCTGTGTATCTTAGCCTTATCACTATTATGTTTTTATAAGCCAATATTTCTCTTTTCTGTTTACCAAAGTGTCCTTCATAAGACAGTACACAAAGTTTGAAAAACATGGCTTTCAACAGGTTTTCCACATTTGTTAAAAGTAGTTGGCATTTAAATAGTTGAGTGTCGGGAGAGAGGCTACACAGTTACAATGTGTCCATTGATAAATCTTTTACTCAGAAACAGCTTATGGCAACTCAGGAAATGTTCATTGCTCTTTTAAATGGTTAAGATCCAGTTTTTGTATTCTGTGATAACAATTTTATTTCTAGTGGCATAACCTTTCCTAGTTAATTCCCACACCCTCTTCACCATATAAAAATTAAAATATCCCATTTTCTTTCACTGCAATACGCTTGCAACACGATGGTTCACTTCTTTCCCTTGCGACTCTCTTGGGTTCAGTATTAAAGTTTTTTGAATCTTCTCCTATCTTCCACATTATGGTTCACAGCATGACCTTCTTGCCTGTCCTCTCTGCTTAACCCCTTACTTAAGGGGTTCTTAAGATCACCTGTTCTTACAGTTTCCATAACCATCTCTAATTTAGGGAGCTATCGGTGCTGCTTCCGCCATAGATGTAGGAAGATGGTGCCAACACCATCATAAATGAAGATTCAGCCTGAGAGAGTGACGTGAGCCAGGCATCCTCTGCTTTTCTGCTTCTTCTCATGTCCCAGACCCTACTGGTCTGAACTCTTGAGGTTCCCCATGCGCAGTGGGAAAGCCCAGCAGCTTCTCCTCACACCCACTCTCAGCAGTGGATTCTTTTCTTGCTCATTCATTCCATGTATGCACAATGGCCTTTTTCACCTATCCCCATTTCCAGACTCCTTTCTAGGTAGGACAGTGACCCTCAGGTCTCGGATGCCTTTCAAAATGTTCCCCCTTTTGTATGAAAAAATCAACTTCCAAACACACTGTAGGTCTCTTTTGCAGCCCAGAAAACCTCGAGGTATCTTCTTGTTTCTCATTCACTCACTCATTCATTTATTCATTCATTCATTCATTCATAGAGTAAATATTATGCAGCCACTGTGGCATCAGGCACTGCGGTATGTGCTGGGTATACAGCACTGAACACAAAGGCAATCCTGAAGCTTACCAACTACCTACTTTACAGGTATTGATCGACTTACGACCTATGCAACTTACGACCATTCGACTTTACGACCGCAATCACTAGCCACGACTGCTCCACGCCTGGCAGCGCAAACGTTGCCCAGCTGGGTGTACGACAGTGCGGACCAGCTTCCAGCAGCACTACCATCTCCACGTGCACCATTTCAACTGTACATATAGCCTACTCAACTTACGACCAAATTGTGTTACGACCGGTCTGCCGGTCCCGATCGTGGTCATAAGTCGAGCACTAGCTGTATTTAACCTTGTGTTTCTAGGACCTTGAGTCCCACCACTTTTACCTGCACTTCCTTTCACACTCATACCACATGCTGCACTCATTATTGGCTAAACATATCATATTCACCATCCTGCAACATTTACTCAACTAATTCAAATCCTTTATCCAAGCCATGTCCTCTTTTTTGTTCAATGTCAATCTCACATCAATCTTTCCTAATTCCCTAACTTAACTCATGAAGACTTTTCATCTACGTGTGTGATTTGTTATAAAGGGAAGACAATATTTGGGAATAAAGATGTGAGGAGAGAAATAAACAACTTGTATAAAATCAAAGCATCTATTTTATTCTAAAAAGTCACAAAGAAGACAGAAGTCACTGACTTATTTTGCATCATTAGGTGTTATTAAGGTTGTCAATACATCAATACCAACAACCACACTTCTGATAACTTATGTACATAAGCTGTGAGGTCTTTGGAAGTGCAAGTGAAATTGTTTATCTACCGCCCTATTCAAGACACAGGCACACACATACGTACTTAATGGTGGGCTTGTATCTCATTGCTTAGTATCCCCAGCATAGTTTGAGAAGAAAATTAAGAAAAGAAAATGTTCAATAAGATCTCTGGGCCTCTTCACCTCAAACTCTTGAGTTTCATGTTTTTGGGAAATCAACCATCATCGCTAGCAGAAATTTCTCATTTCATTACGTTTGCATAATTGTACTGATATTTTAACTATCCTGCCCATTATGTTAAGTAATGTGGATTTAGCATTGAGCAAAGCATACTTGGTCTTTTCCCTTCATGTTCCTGACATGGAAGACAACGTGGTGTATTTAAAGGCAGAGGAGCTGATTATAATTAAAGACAGCCTCTTGTGTGGTGCACTTTCTCTTCAACCTCCATCAAGTGGTTTTCTTATTCCTTCAGTACCTTACTGCTAGCTGCATACTACCTCCCTAGGCAAGGAATATTGAACAGTGGATTCCCAACATGTTTCTGTGCTGTCGGGCATAATAAGATCCACACAAAAGTCCAGGAGAGCTGACTGGTGTTTTCTTAGACCTCAAATCCTTAAACTCTAAATTAAGATAGAAGAAAGTAATTCTATTTTTATTAACTTTTCATTAACAAAAGCAATACAGGTTTGTTGCAGAAAAATTAGAAAAACTATAAAAACAAAATAAGAAAGAAAAATGAAAGCCACCAGGAATTCAACTTCTAGAGGCTCAATCATTTTTGCAAAGAATTTGTTGAGCACACACATTGTGTCTGCCACTGAATGAGGGACTGCAGATGAAGTAGCAATCAGCTATGGTCTCTCTTCGAATTTTCTTTAGCTAGGGTGCTTACTCTCCAAGAGGATATGAATTGTATCTCTTTTAGGAATTTCTTTTCCATATGTATTTTTCCATGCATATATTTATTTTAAAATAGTTGCTTACACATGGTTTTGTAACCAGGTTTTTAAAATCTAGCAATATTCTGTGAACATCTTCCTCTGTCAGTAAGTATGCATGTATAGAAAATCCTAACTACATATAAATACCACCTTCAGACATCTTCTTGCCCCATAGCTCATTTACATGTATACGTGTGCAAGGCCTCACAAGGTGAACAGATATAAGGACAGCTTTCCAGATTAGGTTCCCAATGTTGAATGTGTATCTGAGTAAGGCATTACCCCATATTTTGAAGACAAATGTATTTGATGTTACCAATTTTTAAATGTTGGCATTACATTATTAATTCTTATTTCAAATATTTTAATTTATTCCTCTTTAGTTCCAATAGCCAAAGAACTCAAAACAACAAACCACTAAAATCTACATTTGAACAAGAGATTCCTGCCTTTTCCCTATATACACATTTACATCTTCAGTTTGACTTCAGCACACCATAACGAAAACTTGAAGACAAAAGTGGCTTCTTATTCCTGATGCCGGAACAGCAAGATGTCCTTATTTCTGTAAAGTTAGACTGTCCATTTTGTTTGCCAAGTTTCCTCTCAGACAGAAGACATGTCCATTCAGAACAAATGAATATAAATTTCATGCCATAGTTTCAATTAGGAAAAAAAAATCCCATATTTTTATCTTATTGTCTGTTATCCAACATCCATCCACCTGCCTCATGCTTCACCATCCCCTCTCACTCCACCAGCCCCAACTCCAGGGCACATTTGAGCCTTATAACTTCTGATACCTGCACCTCCCTCTGCCCAGTTGAGTGTCCTCTCTGTGCATCCTGAGTTTCTGAACTTCCCCTCTTTCTCTGAGCCCAGATCATCTGTGTCCTGCCCTCTCAAACTCTTCCTTTCCCTCCACGAGGTCACCTCTCATGGCTTCTACAGCCTCTTACATGCACAGAGCACTTTTCAGACCAGAATCCAGTAACTCTGCTGTCTCCCATTTAGGGGCTGCTCAATGACTGACAGGATTTCAATCATCACAATCATTTAAGGGAAAGTGTTAAAAACAGAATGTGACGTAAAACTGAATGTTATCTCCCACTCTGAATGCTTTGTCCAAAGGAAAATAACCTTCAGTAGCTCACACACACACGCACACACACATACACCCTGTGAAAATGTACTTCAGGATACATGGGAGCTCCCATGGGAAAATAGTGAGCTTGTTGGTTGATTTCAACCCAAATTACGTTTACTGTTGTACAAAAACAGAGTTCTTCTAACAAAAATATTGGTTGAGGGCTTATTAGGTGCTAGGCTCTGTTTAAGAATATCATACATTTTCAGGTCAAGTTTGGTGGCTCATACCTGTAATTTTAGGATTTAGAAAAGCTGAGGTGGGTGGATCGCTTGAGTCCAGGAGTTCAAGACCAGCCTGGGCAACATGGAGAAAACCCATCTCTACTACAAAAAATTAGCTGGGAGTAGTGGCATGTACCTGTAGTCCCCGCTACTCAGGAGTCTGAGGTGGGAAGATCACTTGAGCCTGGGAGGTTGAGGCTGCAGTGAGCCAAGATCATACTACTGCACTCCAACCTGGGTGACCAGAGTGAGATCCTGTCTCAAAAAAAAAAAAAAAGAAAAAAAAATGAATTATCTCATGCAATTTTCCTAAGAACCATTTTACAGATGAGGAAACTTAGGCATAGAGACAAGACAAGACAATGTGCCTTACAGAACTACTGAATCAAAAATTTAGTCTATTACAGAATGGACAGAAAAAAAGAAAATGACTTTTTCAATATATTTAAATCATATAGCTTGGTGATTACAAACCCTTGGCATCAATTATTGTTTGTGCAAATAGTACAGACATTCTTCATCTCCTGAAATGGAGTCTATTTTTATTATCTGACTCACTTTATGGTTTTTCTCACCACATACTTTTAAAAATCTCATTTTAATTTTTTTGGCAGAAAATCATCAAACCTCTCATTAAATGTATCTAAATGGCCCTTTCAGGTTTCTGAAGGTATGATCCATTTGTCGTTTCTTTTTCCTTGAGGGTGAATCCTAGAAATATTATATCGTACCTTCATTATTTTTTCTCTAAATTTGGTAAATAATGAGAAAAACATATTTACCAACTCTCATTTGAGAATCTCACCTCCTGTAGTGAAGAGACAGATTCCTCCACTTCCTAAAGTAACAGATTTCTTCACTTCCTAGAGTTAGTTTTAGTCTCAAAATTTCTTGACTGAATATGCTAAGAATGTGAAAAAAAAAAAAAAAAAAAAAAAAAAAAAAAAAAAAAAAAAAAAAAAAAAAAAATAGATTCCACCCATGATACATGGGTAAAAGAATGTATGTAATTTTTTTCTCCAGATATTGTGTGAAAGCAATTAAAAGGTATTTATTGAGAAAGTCTTTCTTTCATACCCCAAATCCAAAGCCCAGAACACAGATGTTATGATTTCGTTTTGTAGTGTTCTCTGTTCTTTCAGCAAGGAAAATGCAGAATAAATAGAAATTATCTATGAAAAGTGTATCAAGAGGTGACTGTTTATTCAATGAAAAGAACATCTACTCTGTAAGTTTCCAATCATCATGTGTTGGAATATCCTGAAAGGTAGTGAGCTCCTTTATGAATGCTCTCAGAGGGAATGACTACACATTTCTGAGTTTGCAGAAAAGATTTCTGCTCTGTCTGGGACTTGACTTTGCAATAGATGATGACCAAAGTGACTTCCAATGATAAAAGTGATCAGTACTCTTGACGCTGCTCTAATTTTTATACATTGATCATTTCTTAGGATAGAACGAAGGCCCATAAACTACTGTGCAAATTATAGAATAGAAGCAAGCTTAGACATTATGTGTTCATTTTTTTAACTTGAAAGATGAGAACAAACATAGTTGAAAGTTTACTCTGTGCCAGGCACTGTTCTAAACATTTAGCACCTCTCTGAAGTAGGTTTTAGTATTATCTTCACTATACAGATTAAAAATTGGAGGCAAACATGCCCAGACCCACATGAAATGGAAGCAAGTTTAGAATCCAAGTAGTCTGTTTGTTGGGAGAACAGAGGTAGAGGGAAGGAGGGAGGGAGAGAAATGAAGAATTTGACTTGTACTTTTTAACCTTAAGAATGTCTGTACATTTCACAAACATGAACTTTTGTACATGTTCACAAAGATGATGTGTTTTATTCATAATTTCTTTAAAACAGGTAAAATGTTAAATAAAAATTCAGTTTAAACAAGTTACAGCTAACATTTGCTGAGGGTTTATTGTGTGTGAGGCTAATTCTTATCTATTTCTCACCATGCCTCAATGAGATAAGTGTCTCTCTGTTATTCTGATTTTACAGGTGAAGCTGAGTTTGGAGAAGATAAGTGCCTTGCCTGAGGTCACAGGGTTAGGCTGTGATAAATCTCAAGGGAGCCGGGTCTTTCTGATTTTACCCCAGGAATACTTTGCTGTCCATGTCTTCTTTTAGTCTGACCTTTCCAAGGCTTTGTAAGTAGAACAGTCTTCTTTCCCAGAGAACAGAGACAGGAGTCTCCAAGTTCCTGCCTCTAAGTAGTAAAGCCAAATTAGAGATGCCTGCTACTAGACTTGCAATGCCAGTCCTTCCGGGCCAGCACAAGCAAGCCTCTCCTCTGGGTATCCTTAGCTCGTCAACTTCAATGGGCTGGATGCATCTTTTCCTGTAATCTGGCCTCTGATCAGCTCTATATTTTCTCTCTTAAATTTAATCTGGAGTCCTGCATCTCCTCCAGCAACACGGCAGAGAACGTTAGCAGGAGAACTAAGATGTCATCAAAAATCTCACCCCCTGGGCATCACAGCAGCAATGTGTGTCTCCACAACAGAATGGCGGCCCCCGCTCCCCCCATCCCCATGCAGGTAGAGGATTCCCGTGGCTGATTTTCAGTCTAATTTTGTACAAAAGTCAAGGTCCTAATTTGGCTGCCTAGTTTTCTCTCTTCTTTCTCTTTTTCTTTCTTCCTCTCTCTTTCTCTCTCCTCCAAATGCCATCTGCCACTTTTCTTTTGGAGTACTCACTCATCTATGTCTTGGCTCTCATTAAATCATGATGTAGCTCTGCAAAAACCAGAATCTTACATGCATGGTCCAGTCCCAGCAGACTTCAAGGGCTACCCAAGGTGATGACCACAGAGGGGAAGCCAAGTGTTTCAAAGAAACATCTCCAAAAACAGGCTCTTTCTTCCATTTTCCTTTTGTCAATGCACTGATTAGAAATAGAAAATGGTTCCCCAGTTTTTATGAGTCTATTTCCTAAATCCCAAAGTAAAGCAGCATGTTATTTTTCCCTGGCTCTTTCTAGAAATGCTTCAAAATTGTCATTGCTTCTCCAAGGATTCTGTTTTGTTTCATTTTTAAATCATGAAAATTGAATTTTCTTTGACCTTTAAAAGCTATTGGGTTTGCTAAAGGGATTCTGTACACACCACAATGCCCCAATACCCTTTTGTCACTGCACCTACATGCCCAAACTAAAACTGTCAAGCAGTATGAGAGGAAACTAGGTTGTATTTTTGTCACCTCCGTCAAAGTATTTTTTATTTTGTTTCATTGTAGTAGGAGCATTTAACATGAGAACTGTTTTAACAGATTTTTAAATGCACAATAAAATGTTGTCAACTACAAGCACAATGTCATCACACAGATCTCTAGAACTCACTCGTCTTGCATAACTGAAACTTTCTACCCAATAATTAACTACTCCCCATTTCCCCTCCTCCCAGCCCCTGGCCACCTCCATCCCACTCTGTGCTAAGGGTCTCTCCTACTCTATATTAATTATCCGGTGTTGGATGTTTTGTTTTGATGACCTGCTACTGTCATTTATATATTATGGAAAACCAGAAAGGGGTTATTTATTTTGATTGTAGTTGATTAATCTTATAATATGAATCTCTAAAGGTTGGATAAAGAAAGTGGATGGTTTAAAACAGTGGTTTTCAAAGCTTGCTACTATATTTAAATATTACATAAAATCAAAGGGAGATTCTGTTTTTGCAGTTGTTTCATTTTGCAATATAAATCCACAACATTTGCCCAAAAGGGGATGGTTTAAAATAGTAATTCCTAAAGACTGCTTAACATATGAGTTATCAAGGAAGATTTAGAAATATTCCCAACACTGTAAACTGAATGGTTCTGTCTTCCTCAAGTTGTATGTTGAAGCTCTTGCCTCTAATATATTTGGAGGTGAGGCCTTTGGGAGGTCATAAGGTCATGAGGGTGGAGCCTTATGAATGGCATTAGTGAATGTGTAAGAGCAGAGGAGGTAGTTAAATTGTCTGCGGACCAGGAAGACAGCCCTCACCAGGAATCAGCCAGCACCTTGACCTGGGACTTCTTAGTCTCCAGACTACAAGAAACCAATGTCTAGAGTTTAAGTCACTTGATCTGTGCTATTTGTTATAGCAGCCCAAGCTAACTAAGACACTCAAGCTGAGGCCTCCTTCACTTCGGACATACCAAATCAGAATCTTTAAGGGTAGAAAATAGGACATTGTATTTTTTTAAAAACATGCTTAAGGTGATTCCTGCACACCTCTCTCATCACTGTTCCCAAACTAAGGAGGCATCACTAGCCTAGATGCCCAGAAGAGAACTTAACACTTAGAGAGTTCACATTGCATAGTCAGGGCTCTTTGTGTGGAAAAGAATAAGAGAGTCTAATTATAAGCAACATAGGCAAAATGTTAGTCTGAGACAAAAACGTATATTTATAATTGTATGTATATACAGTATATTCTCCTTTTTCCTCAGAGATCTGAGGAAAAATACAATGTCCTATTTTCCACCCTTAAAGATTCTGATTTGGTATGTCCGAAGTGAAGGAGGCCCCAGCTTGAGTGTCTTAGTTAGCTTGGGCTGCTATAACAAATAGCACAGATCAGGTGACTTAAACTCTAGACATTGGTTTCTTATAGTCTGGAGACTAAGAAGTCCCAGGTCAAGGTGCTGGCTGATTCCTGGTGAGGGCTGTCTTCCTGGTCCACAGACAATTTAACTACCTCCTCTGTTCTTATACATTTACTTAAAAAATAACTAACTGGAATATGCATTGTATACAGGAATTAAATTTTTGTTTTATAAAAGGATAATTAAGATATTTGTTTTTGTTTTTGAGACAGAGGCTCACTCTTGTCACTCAGGCTGGAGTGCTGTGGCGTGATCTCAGCTCGCTGCAACATCCACTTCCCAGTTTCAAGTGACTCTCCTGCCTCAGCCTCCTGAGTAGGTGGGATTACAGGCACCCGACACCATGCCCAGCTGATTTTTGTACTTTTAGTAGAGACCTGGTTTCGCCATATTGGCCAGGCTGGTCTCGAACTCCTGACCTCAGGTGATCTACCCACCTCAGCCTCCCAAACTACTGGGATTATAGGTGTGAGTCACCATGGCCAGCCAGATATTCGATTTTTTGTTGGGGTTTCTCTTACGATTTTCTAGTCTAGACTATACCTTTAAATTGCTATTCAATGTCTTCAAAGAAAGGAACCAAAATGATTTTTGCCTGTGGAACTAATCTCAGATGAATTTCAAAACAATAATAAAAAGAGAACAGTTAGAAAAGAGAAGAAAGCAAAGGATGTACTCTTATACTATTAACTGAAAGATAAAGCAGTAACAATTTCTTTTATCTAGACATAACAGAATACCAGCAAAAATATCCACATTTACCCAAGCCTGAAGATCTGAAATTATTTTTAGCCTAGGACTCCCTTTCATTCTCTTCCTTTAGTCACCAAGATGTGTTAGCATTCGTTTCAGTGGATAAATCTTTACCATTCACCTCTTCATTCCCATTACTGCAATCTGATTCCAGTTCTTCAATCTTGGAATTTTATACCCAATTTATCCAATGACTTTCTTCACTAACCTCCTTGTCATCATTCCAATTTCTTGGCATTCCAATTTACCCTAAAGATATCTATAGATCAATATTCCTCCCGGACTGGAATGCTGTAGCTCTCAGGTTTTGCTATGAGATTTAGAGCTTCTCTACGTCATAGTGAATTCATTCATGTTTTCATTTTTAAAACTTTATCCTCTTTCTTTCTTTCTTTTTTTGAATTTCATAAGATGAAATGCTGACTCCCAATACCATTTTAGGTCACAAACCCTTTAAAAAGATACTGAATCTATGGGCATGTTTTCCCCTCTCTTTCCCTTAAAATAAGCATTATATATATATATATATATTTTTTTTTTAGATGGAGTCTTGCCCTGTCACCAAGGCTAGAGTGCAATGGTACAATCTTGGCTCACTGTAACCTCCGCCTCCCAGGTTCAAATGACTCTCCTGCCTCAGCTTCCCCTCCCGAGTAGCTGAGATTACAGGTGCCTGCCACTATGCCCAGCAATTTTTTTTTTTTTTTTGTATTTTTAGTAGAGACAGGGTTTCACCATGTTAGCCAAGCTGGCCTTGAACTCCTGACCTCGTGACCTGACCGCCTTGGCCTCCCAACGTGCTGGGATTACAGGCATGAGTCACTGCACCTGGCCAGCATCATACTTTTAACTGTGCATACTAGAATGCTCTGATCATTGATATATGTAGGAAGCTTGTAGTTATAATGGTATTAAAGACAGCAACTTTTATGACTTTAAGGTCTTTTTTCTCATTTAATCAAACAATTTTTTGAACTGTTTTCTGATATTTACACACTTCTACCTCATCCTTTTTTAAATTGATATCATTTACCTAGTATGTATTTCTTTACCTATTAATTTTTTTTTGACTCATTTACAACATATGAGAATTGTCTTCTTATATTTTTCAGGACTACAGATTTTCGGGACATTATTTTCCTGTTTGCTGATAATTTTAGAGAGAGAATATATTAATCTAAATTTTCTATTTATGGATAAGTAATTTCTTAAGCATTTGATCATAATGCTCATGGAATATTTTTCTTTTTATTGGTTTTCAAATCCAAAGTGTTTATCAGGCTATATCTCGATGTTGGCCAAGTTTTATTAATTGTTTTGGTACATCATGGCCTATTTTCATCTGAATATTTGGATTGCTTTTAAACTAAAAGAAAGAAAGGATCTTATCTCCCTTTAAAATGTGGCTGTGTTCCTTGTGCTGTGATCCTCTGTCAGGAAAAACATGTATTGGTGTGTCTCTGCTGGCTGTCTTCCATCTATATCATCATCTCTCCAAACAATGTCCTCTTTTCATCTGTCTTCTTTGATTAATTGGAAATAATTCTGACTCTTGATCTCTTCATAAACTATTCTCTTGGCTTCACTGTTCTGGTCTATCCTGCTTCTAATTCTCCTCCACTCCTGCTGCGGAGGCTCATACCTGCCCCCACACTTGACCTGTGGGGTCAGTCCCTGAATTCAGAGTATATTTTGGTATGGCTGCATTTGCCTTGGGACCTCATGGAGAAATTGCTTTAGGAGGCAAGCAATTCTGTCTTACCAAATGCCTACTTCCAGCTTTTGCCTTCACTCCTTTATACGAAGGGTCTTTTCTAGGGTCTGTCTTCCTTATTTTTTGTACACGTCTCTTAGAAAGGAAATTGTGAACTGAACTTTAGTTTTTCCCATCAGTTCTGTTCCATCTATACTGAATGCATCAGAAAAGTATTGGATTCTGCAGCCGAGGAAGGAAAGACCCTCTTATTCCTTTACCTGTGGGGATACAGATTTCTCACTACATAAGCTCCTTTGGTCATCTACTGGAAATCTGGGTGGGAAAGCAAAAAGCCAAATTAGACTCCTGAACACAACAGCCAATTTTCTAAAGGAATTTGCGTCGATCTTTTTTTTTTTTTTTTTTTTTTTTTTTCCTTTTTTGATTTTTTTTTTTTTTTTTTTTTTGGTTTTACTCTAAAAGGTATATTTTATCTGGTTTTCAGATGATTTTTGTAAAGATCAAGTTTGTATATAGCACAAAGGTCAAACATCCAAATTATTATGTTACCTTCTTTTATTTCTGTAAAAGAGGAAATGTGATCCACAAATGCTTTTTGTAAAAAGGCAGATTTATCTCAAAAGCAGATCAAGCAACGTATTTAAAATTATAATCTGAATTCTTGAGGAAATCAATTTGAAGACATACATAGATCCGTATAATAATTCAGATACTTCTTTTTTCAAAGACATAATTATTGGAAATTTGTCGTAAATAAATTATAATTTGAATTCTTCAGGAAACCAGGATATTGATAGACAGACAGACACATAGATAGATAGATAGATATGGACATATTTGGATATTTATCCTGAAGAACATAAAATAGAAATAAATCTCTACATTATAACCATCTATTAGGACACTGTTTATAATGATGAAAAGCTGGAAACAGCAAATGTCCAATGATAGAGATATGGTTATATACATGAGGCTGTATTTACTGGGTATGGTGTTGTATAGCCATTTACAACTTTTAAGTAAGAAAATTATATAGAAATATTTTTTAATGTTTATAATAAATAGTCAATGGAAAAACAGTAGAAAAGTTCTGCAATGCCATGACTACAACTACCTAAAGTCAAGCCCTTAAAAGAATACAGAAAAGACTCACATATTGTGATCATTTGTCTTTGGTTGTTAAAACTAAGGTGTTTATTCTTTTTACTCTATCATTTTATCAACTTTGGTTAAAATTCATAAAATCTATTTAAAATATTTAAGGATTTGCATAGAATTTGAAGGTATAAAAGCTTGTGCTGGTCAGGTAAGAATTGTATAACACGAGTGAAGCTCTAAAATGTTAATACCATTATGGGCAGGGGTATTCTTTTTTTTTTAATTTTTAAACAGGGCCTCACTCTGTGCCCAGCTGCCCAGTCTGGAGTACAATAGTGCCATCCTAGCTTGCTGCAGCCTTGACTTCTCTGGGCTCAAGCGATTCTCCCACCTCAGCCCCATAAGTAACTGGGACAACAGCTGTACAACATCACACCTGGTGAATTTTTTTTTTTTTTTTTTTTGGTAGAGACAAGGTTTCAACATGTCGCCCAGGCTGGTGGAACTCTTGGGTCCAAGCAATAGGCCTGCCTTGGTGTTGGCTTCCCAAAGTGCTAGGATTACAGGCATGAGCCATTGTGCCTGGCCTTGGGGACCATTCTTAATATGTTTAAACTCAATATCATAGTTGCCGAGCCAAAACTAGAAAATAAGACATCTCACTGTATAGCCACCTGCTAACATATTTGTCTTTCCTGAAGGATTCTTAGGTTCTGGGTTTATCTCTTTTCTTCACTCACCACCCAGCTTAGCTTATCACCAGCCAGTGCTTAGCTTATCTTAGGACAGAGCGGTGTAGAAGTGAATTTTCATTCACAAACTTGAAATCCACATGTGACTCTGACACTGGGAAAAATGTATACAGCTATGGGATTCTGAAATTATCTGAACATCACTGATGATGATAAAACAAACGTAAATTTGTGCATATACATAGCATGCAGGAAAGATAAAAAAAATCAACTGGAACCCATTTCAAAGAAATGCCATACCCACAAAGAAGAAAATGCTACTCAACTCTTCAGTTCACTAAACATCAAGTAAACGACACTATTTTGAGCAGACCTTTTTTAAAGGTACATTTTTTTTCCACCTTTGAATATCTTGCAAGTCCGATCCAAAGTTATAAGTGCATTGCCACTATTTTATGAGACATGATTTCTTCTGGAGCTTATAGATTTTAGCACAGTCCCCATCAGTGACAGCACATTTATTCTGCAAACAGATCATGTCTTCTAAGAACACAAAAGAGGATCTAATTGAACCTTTTCACTTTTTAAGTTTTTCTCCAAAGTCAGATTTTGCCTTCACTCTGTCTGGTTTTAGCAACGGCTAGGTCAAAGTATACTACAGAAGAATGAAAAATTCACCCTAGAAAGGCACACAGAATGAAAGCCAGCCGTTTAGGGAGTAAATGTTTGTTGTTGCAGAGGTTTGGGAAGCCATGATTTTTATTTAGAACTGTGGAAACCTAATCTTTGAATGTAAAAAGACACTTCTGCAACTCATCTGCCTCAGGGGTAACTACCATAGTGAAATCACTCCTCTCCCAGGCCATATCAAATCACAGTTGTAGTTATGAACATACAAATCATTTTTTTTTTTCAAAATCGCCACCTGTTAAATTTTGATCCCCTATTAGAGGTGTTGCCCACCAACTACTAACAGGAAGGTCACTGGTCCTCAACACACATTTCACCACCAGGGCAGTCGGGCCTAGCTGATGACCAGAACACCAGATTAAGAGTAAAACCTTCTGAGGCCTGAAAATGAGCGTGTATTTTCATGCATCCTTAATAATACAGCCTCTGAAAAATTGTACCTGAAACTGAAAGATTTATCCTATGATATTTCAAGCACTAAGGGTCTGAATTCAGAGTTCTCATACCATCCTGAAAGAGGAACATTCAGTCAGCAAGATAACTCCTGATCTGGGATCTGGGCCCCCGAGGGATCCCAGCCAAGCCATCCTTGCTGGTCTCTTAAAGATTCAGTAACAAGATGGTGTTGCTGAGGACACTGCTTTGCGCTCGGTGTGGCCACCCTAATGACGGCTCCTTAACTAGGCCAATGAATACCATCAGGGACATTTAGCAAGGGGCAATCCACAGGAGCATGGGGGTGGGGCAAGGCCGGGGAGACCTGCCGGAGCCAAGCTGCCCCCAACTCTGCGCGTTGGGCCAGAGGTTTACCCAGGCGGCGGCTGGGTGCGGAGGGGGCAGGTGCAGTGCTGTCGTGTTGCCCAGTGGCCTCGTCCTCAGCCACCTGCCCCCCAACACCTGCTAGATGCCCAGGTTTGGCAGGCCTGAGGTCTCCCCGGCCCTGGGCTTCCCGAGCCAGCCTACGCACAAACCACAGCAGGCGCCCCCGACACCCACACGCAGGGACAGGGAGGGCGCATCGCGGCTCCCGCGCCCCAGCCAGGTCGGCTAGGACCCCAGCGGCCCGCTCTCGGGTGGGGATGCCCCTCCCCAGTCCTCCCCATCGCAGGATCCCCACCTGCAGACCCTCTCGCACCCCCAGCGCCCCTGTGCCGTCCTGGTCTGGCCCTGCCGAGGAACCAGCCGGCGCGCATCCCGGGCCTCGGGCTCAGAGCACCGAGCCGGCCGCGCCGGAGCCTCCCGGGCGCCGGCCGAGGTGACCAACCTGTAACCCCAGCGCTCAGAGCGGTCATGGTGCCCGAGGGCGGCGGCGGCGGCGGCGGCGACAGTGGGCGACGGGCGGGATCCGTGCCAGGCGCGGCGCCCACGGCGGGCGGGGAACGCGGGCCCCTCACCTACCGCGGCTCTGCTCCGGCAGCGCGCTCGGCCCAGCTGGGGCCGCGGCTCGCGCTCGCGGTGTCGCTGAGCGCCGCCGCCGCCGGGCGGGCTGGGGGAGGGGTCGGAGCCGGAGTTTTCCGGCAGTTTTAAAAAATGATTATTTTATTTAAAATTTTTAAGTTAGCTTTGCTGCAGGGGCTGCAGCGATGCCGAAGGGCGGGCACCGCAGAGGAGGCTGCGCCGCAGTTGGTGGCGAGCGCCAGGGTCGGGACTGCCCGCAGGCGGTCTCACAGCAACAGCTGGGCTCTCGTCTGCCAGCTCCTCTCGGGGTCTTCTGTACTCAACAGCACGGCAGCGGCGGTGTGCACAGGGGTCCGCGGCCACACGCGGGGTACACGCGAGTCCACCGCCAGGAGGCTGGGAGCCCAGCGTGCGAGCCTGAGGTCTGACTGTGCACACTACCGAGAACTAGTTACACCCCTGAGTCTGAAAGGGTGAAACCGTTCACCTCCAGTTTCATCCCGGAGTTGTTAAGTAATGAATGCATCCGTCACGCTTATCGTAGTTTTCTAAACAGGCTGACATTTGCCTTTAAAATTCAAATATGTTGTCGTGAGGATGAGACAAAGTCCATTCAGAAATTGACAGTCCCCCCTGCCACACACACCATGTAAGTGTACCTGGACAGCAGACCACATCTGAGGTTTCCCAGGGCTTCCAGCAAAGCCGGTTTAGGGAAATCTGGCCTCCTAAGCACCATGCCCAGGGTGACATCCTCCCACTCATACCCACTCCCTGAAAGGTTTACTTTGGGTCTGGAACCTTGCCATGTAGTCAGATATGAAAATCCCCAAGGAACTCTTGACCAGTGATTTAGACATCATGCACACAGGCATATAAATAAAGGGAAAGAAAAAACTGAATGAAGCTCCCTCTACCAGACAAATTCTAAACAAAGAACAATTGTTTATCACAAAATGTTATGTGGCAAGGCATAGAAGCAAAATTATAGAAGCCTACATTTTAAAAATGCATTTTCCGGTTACATATATTTAAGCTACCTTTTTAAAAAGTTCATTCACAATTTATTCACATTCATAATCCGTATTAGCACTTTTTATTGTTAAAAGGGAAATTTAAAAAATATTGGTATTTCATGAAATACAAAATCATGAGGGATTTTTAAAAAATTTCTAAAGACTTCAGAGAAACTATATCAAAAGCTAGGTTTTAAACAAATGATAAAATCACTCCTCATAAGAAAACATTGACAGTAATTCAAACAGTGGTAAATATACAACCAGTTTGTTTAAAAAAAGTATTTACCTTAGCCGGGCATTGTGGCACACACCTGTGATCCCAGCTACTCAGGAGGCTGAGGCAGGAGAATCACTTGAATCAGGAGGTGGAGGTTGCAGTGAGTGGAGATCACACCACTGCACTCCAGCCTGGGCAACAGAGACTCTGTCTCAAAAAAAAAAAAAAAAAAAAAGTATTTACCAATTTGTTTCTTTCATCTTTAGTTGCAGCTCTCAATTGTTTGATCTAAATACTAGTTTATTTCACAAACTGAAATATATATATATATATAGCTATATATATGATAGCTGGATGATAGTGTATTATTCTTTGAAATTTATTTGAATTATCTGTGAGAAAATAATATTAATGAAATATTTAAACACCAAGATATAATTATTTGAAGTGGTAAAGGCAGTGATTATTACTAATCTCAGCACCACTCCTCATCAGAGAAAGGGCATTTCAGACCCTTCTCTGACCTTGGTTGAACTACCTCTGTTTAAGTCTCTGTAATTCATGCTTATGACCCAAACAATCCCATGAATGATGGAGACAGTCTTGGAGAATTCATGGGCTACAAGGATGCTACGGAATCCAGCACACTCCTCCTATAATGCATGGGGATTCACTGCACATGGGAGTAGATGATCATTTTAAGAAACAGTTACATCCAAAATATCACAGTACCCTTTCTACCTGCTCAGTATCTCTTTTGTTTTCTTTCTTTTTTTTTTTTTCTCTTTGTTATTTTTATAGACAGAGCCTCCCTCTGTTGCCTATTCTGGAATGCAATGATGTGATCATAACTCACTGCAACCTCAAAGTAAAAGTAGAAAGGATGAACAAGCATCTTTTCCAGGTTGGATAGGCCCTGTAACTACGCTTATTGCTGGATTCCAGTGAAAGTCAATTGTTGTCCTATGGGTTCAAGCTGATTCCATATAATTCAGGTGTGTTTTGTTTGACTCATTGTATACGTTTGGCAAATTAAGATCAATTACCAACACTTGAAAACCACAAGAATTTTAGTTTATTATAAAAAATAGGGAGATCTGGCCAGGTCAGGTCTGCATTCCCACATGGCAGGGGGACCACTAGGGGCATCCCTTGCCTCCCATAGATGGACATATAATTTCCATTTGCTACCATGTCCCCAGCCTGCTTCAATTTCTGACCCTGGAAGGTGTTTGCATATGGGAGCCTATACAATTAAATCTGTATTTGACAGTATGAGATTGTGGGAAGGATACTGTCAAGTAGAGAGAAAGCAGTCAATACAGGGTTTTTACACTAAAGAGGATGAAGCCAAGCCAATGCACACCCAAGATAGTAGTAGCCTTTGGCTTAAAGGAAATTGTGTTCATGGTTCTGCAAGTGCTTTGGAATGGAAGTGATATGGTTTGTCTGTGTCCCCACCCAAATCTCATCTTGAATTGTAGCTCCCGTAATTCCCATGTGTTGTAGGAGGAACATAGTGAGAGATAATTGTATCATGGGGGCGGTTCCCCCACACTGTTCTCATGGTGGTGAATAAGTCTCATGAGATCTGATGGTTTTATAAGGGGAAACCCCTTTTGCTTGGTCTTCATTTTCTCTCTTGTCTGCTGCCATGTAAGACATGACTTTTACCTTCCACCATGATTGTGAGGCCTCCCCAGCCATGTGGAACTGTGAGCCCATTAAATCTCTTTTTCTTTAAAAATCATCCAGTCTCTGCTATGTCTTCATCAGCAGCATGAAAACAGACTAATAATATAGGAAGTAGCTATGAAATGCAAGACAATAAGAATTTGATGAAAACAGGATATTTGCTTCTCACTAACTCATTTGTTCCTACTGCTTATTTCCACCTCTAATCAGTATTTCACTGGACACCATGGTGAGTTACTGAGAAAACAACAGGCGCGCCAAAAGAGAAATTTGAAAATCCGTAGAGGGACTGTCTTGTGCTCTATGGAAATACAGACCCCCAATCAACTGGAGAAGGATTCTGCTTAAATACAATTCTGGTTCCTTTGATTTATGAGTAGATTATGCTTTAGTAACTACACAAGACTCTAGTTTTTTTTTGAGACTCTTGTTAAGATTTGTTTTAATCTGTATATACTTGTTTATGTTGTGTGATTTCAAGACCCACACGTCACCAAATATTGCTATGATGAATTTTCTGTTAGAAAATTAAGGTTTAAAAGACACACCATAAATGTAAATACGCTAACTAATATGCATCTTTTGCTTGTTGACTCATTAACATGGATTTCCATGTACAGGCATTGCTGGGAGATAGTGCAGTTTGGTTTCAGACCACTGCAATAAAATAAATATCACGATGATCACAATGAAGCACATCATACACAATTTTTGGTACTCCAGTGCAAAGTTACATTTACACTGTACTGTATACAAATATGTGTGTGTGTGTGTGTGTGTGTCTGTGTGTGTATCTTAACTTAAAAATACTTTATTGCCAAAAAATGCAAATGATTATCTAAGTCTTCTGTGAGTCATAACTTTTTTTTGTTTTGTTTTGAATATCACTCTTGTGGCCCAGGCCAAAGTGCAATAGCAGGATCTTGGCTCACTGCAGCCTCCACCTCCCAGATTTAAGCGATGCTCCTGCCTCAGCCTCCTGAGTAGCTAGGATTACTGCTGTCTGCCACCAGACTCAGCTAATTTTTGTATTTTTATTAGAGATGGGGTTTCACGATGTTGGCCAGGCTTTTCTAGAATTCCTTACCTCAAATAATCTGTCCGCCTTGGCCTCCCAAAGTGCTGGGATTATAGGTGTGAGCCACCACATCCAGCCCCTCATAACCTTTTTATTGGAGGAGGGTCTTGCCTCATTGTTGATGGTGCTGGTTGATCAGGTTGGTGCTTACTGAAGGCTAGAGTGGCTGTAGCAATTTCTTATAATAAGACAACCATGAAGTTTGCTGCATAGGTTGACTCTTCCTTTCATGAGATATTTTTCTGTAACATGCCATGCCATTTAATGGCTTTTTGCCCACAATAGAACAGTTTTCAAAATTGCAGTCACTCCTCTCTACTTCTTTATCTATTAAGCTTATGTGATGCATAAACTTTACGTAAAGCGTCAACTCTGCTACTGCTGTATCTATTAAGTTTATGCAATACTCTAAACCCTTTGTTGTCACTTCAACAATGTTAACAGAATTTTTACCAGGATAAGATTCCATCTCAAGAAACCACTTTCTTTGCTCATTCATAAGAAGTAACTCATCCATTTAAGTTTTGTCATGAGATTGTAGCAATTCGGTCACATCTTCAGGCTCCATTTCTAATTCTAGTTCTCATGCTATTTCCACCAAATCTGCAGTCACTTCCTTCACTGAAGTTTTCAACTCCTCAAGGTCATCCATGAGGGTTGGAATCAACTTTACCCAAGCCCCCATTAAGTTGACATTTTTTATATCCTTCCATGAATCAGGAATGTATTTAATGGCATCTGGAATGGTGAATCCTTTCCAGAAGGTTTTCAATTTACTTAGTCAATATCCACCAGAAAAACAACTATCTATAGCAGCTATAGCTTTACAACATATATTTCTTAATAAGATTTGAAAGTTACAATGGCTGCATAATGAATGTTGTGTTAGCAGGCATGAAAATAACATTTATCTCCTTGTACATCTCCAGCAGGGCTCATGGATGACTAGGTGCATTGTCTATGAGCAATAATAGTTTGAAAATAATCTTTTTCTCTGAGCAGTAGGTCTCAACAGTGGGATTAAAATATCCAGTAAGCCAGAGCTGCGTGTGGTGGCTCACACCTATAATTCCAGCAATTTGAGAGGCTGAGGAGGGAAGATTGGTTGAGCCAGGAGTTTGAGACCAGGCTGGGCAACAAAGTGAGATTCTGTTTATACATAAATTCAAAAAATTAGCTGGGCATGGGGGCATATGCCTGTAATCCCAGCTACCTGGAAGGTTGAAGCAGGAGGATCACTTGAGCACAAGAGGTCCAGGCTGCAGTGAGCTGTGTTTATGTTTCAGCGCTCTAGCCTGGGTGACAGAGCAAGACACTGTCTCAAAAAAGGAAAAAAGAAAAAAAATTCCAGTAAAATATGCTGTAAACAGATGTGCTGCCATCTAGGCTTTGTTGTTCTATTTCTAGAGCACAGGTAGAAGAGATTTAGCATAATTCTTAAGGGCCTGAGGAGTTTTGGAATGGTGAATGAGTAATGGCTTCTACTAAAGTCACCAGCTGCATTGGCCCCTAACAATAGAGTTAGCCTGTCCATTGAGCTTTGAAGCCAGACATTGGCTTCTCTCTAGCTGTAAAAGTCCTAGATGACATCTTCTTCCAACAGAAGGCTGTTTTGTCTACACTGAAAACATGTCATTTAGTATAGCCACCTTCATTAGTTATTTTAAAGAGAACTTCTGAATAACTTGCTGTAGCTTCTGCATCAGCTGCTTCACCTCATATTTTTATGTTATGGAGACAGCTTCTTTTTCTTAAACTTCATGAATCAATCTCTGCTAGCTTCAAATTTTTCTTCTGCAGCTTCCTGACCTCTCTCAGACTTCATAGAATTGAAGAGAGTTAAAGTCTTGCTCTGGACTAGGCTTTGGCTTCAGGGAATGTAGTGGCTGGTTTGATGGAGTGACCAGATCACTAAAACTTTCTCCAAATCAGAAACAGGGCTGTTTTGCTTTCTTATCATTGGTATGTTCACTGGAGTAGCACTTTTAATTTCCTTCAAGAACTATTCTTTTGCATTCACAACTTGGCTAACTGTTTGGGGCAAGAGGACTAGCTTTGGTCTATCTCAGCTTTTACCGTGCCTTTCTCACTACACTTAATCATTTCTAGCTTTTGATTTGAAGAGAGAGACTTGGAATTCGTCCTTTCACTTGAATGCTTAGAGGCAATTGTAGGGTTATTAATTGGCCTAATTTCAAAATTGCTGTGTTTCAGGGAATAGAGAGATCCATGGAAAGGGAGAAAGGAGGAACAGCCATCTGGGGGCGCGGTCAGAACACATGCAACATTTATTGATTAGGTTGTCTCCCATGGATATGTTCATGATGCCCTGAAACAATTACAATAGTAACATCGAAGATCACTGGTTACCTATTGCCATCACAGATGTGATAATAATGGAAAAGTCTGAAATACTGAGAATTACCAAAATGTGACACAGAGATACAAAGTGAGCATATGCTGTTGGGGAAACAGCCCGGTTAGGCTTGCTTGAGGCAGGGTTGCTATAAACCTTCAACTTGTAAAACAAAACAAAACAAAAAATGCAACATCTGCAAAGCACAGTAAAGCAAATCACAATAAAATGCGATGTGCCCACACAGAATTCAGTCTTGGCAGAATAGATGCATTTTGATAATGGAGTGCCTGGGGAAATTTAAGGCAGTTTGCCTCCCAGATCTCCCAGCAGGAAGCATGATGTGGGGTGTCTCTGGGGAAAGGAAGGAGATACCAGAAGAGATGTCACTAAGTTTTGTAGCCCCAAAGATCAATCTCACTGTAGCTCTGTCTTGGATCTTGAGGGAAGTAACAAGTATGATGAGTTTCTATTGAGGAAAGAACTGTTGGGTTAGTGGTCTTCACTATCAGTGATATTCTAGATGAAAAACTTGAATAAGTCCTCTTCTCATAAGTCAGCATCTCTAAGCAACCATAAAACATTTATTCATAATTAAATATTTCAAGGTATTGAATGATACCTCACATCGTAGCTTTTCCTTAAGGTGATGTTCCCCACACTTCTCTAACTGAGCCATCTTAAATATTTCCAGAGAGGTTCTCATTAAGTATCTCTGGAGTGGGAAAGGCAACTATGGGGAATTCCTCTTTATAAAACTGTTGTTCTTCTGAGCAACACTGTCCCAGTAGTGTACCTGTTCACAGGTATTCCTTTCCTAACAGGCCAGAGTGGACTTGCCTCCTTTCCTCCCTGTCCTGTGAGCCTGTATGCTTCAACCATCATCTGGACCAGTTTTGCAGTCCCTAGAGACCCTGCACTTACGTTGCAGCTGTGTTATCTGAAGCACTAAGAGCATGTGAGTGCAATTAGGTGGTAAATATCCATCTGCTGAGTCAGAGTAGAGGTCTTCGAAAGGTTGGCATATGGCCTTTAATATCTTATTGAAATCAGCCATGGATGGAAGACAGGCTTAGGATACCCATCAACAGAAAATAAAAGAAGAAAGGGTAAGTTTATAGAAAGATGCTAATAAACCTCAAAGAGACAGAAGTTGTGAGGTTTATACTGGGTAGAAATATCTTCAGGCAAAAAAATGCAATTGATTTTTCTTATGGAAAAATTAACGGCCTAACGGCATGGAGAGAGGATGAAGGACACACTGGACTTGGGAAGTCCTGTAGTCTAGAAGTACGAGTGATCTTCACACTGTGCGTACTTTACAGATTAATCAAAAAAATTTTCTGCATCACTGTTTTGTTCTACTTTAAGATTATATTTTCAGAGGAAACTAGGTTTTAGAGGAAAAAACAAAAGGAAGCCTGTGAAATCAGGAGTAAACAGTAATGCCAATTAAGTGCTCATGCTGAGAGCAAAGCAGAGGCCTCATTGTGTTGAGCTGCAGCTGAGCCAATCGCCCAGAGGAACTGGTGGACTTCTAAAAACAAAGGTCAAGTTTTCAAGTGAATCACTCAGCAACAAAATGAAGCATATTTTGACCACTTAATAAAGGCTGCTATAAGACAGGAGTAAAGCTTTGGTTCCAAAAATAACCATAAAGACCTCAGTTATTGCATAAAATATCTTAGCAAGTACATGATAACAATCCTCAGACCCTTCAGGATTGATAGGCTGGGTCACTCCATGAGACATGACATCCAAAAGCATGAGCCGAGCGGGAGAGGGAGCCAGCATGGGTGACAGGGAAGAGAGTGGGTGAGCATCATTTGCTGAGTTAGGGCCAGCTGGAGCAGCAGTGGCTGTTACTCATTTCAGTCTTTCTCTTACACATTGCCCAGAAATCAGGACCAGCAAAGATCCTGGACACATTGTGCCTGGATGGAAAACACTTCATGAGAGAAGCAAGAGGTAGACAATTCTGGATACTGCCGACAACACACCCAGATCCTAAGAGGCCACTGCAGTTATCACCTAACTTCTGTTAGGATGACTGCTAACTTCTCAGAACTGCCTCCTTCCCCAGAGAGTGGCCCTCTTCTGAACAGGAGATGTCTTACGTGGGTCAGCATAATCCCACCCTGACCCAGGGGCAGTCTGAAGTCAGTGTCAGGTGGACATGTTTGTACAAAAGCTAGGCCTCTTGCCTCCAGGTGGGCCAAATCTGTGTGTCATTCTTCTCCAGAGCTCCCTCCTGATCCAGGCTGAAGCTGAACTCCATCTCTCTGTATATTTGGAAGGAGCATGCCTTACGCAGTTTCGATGGCTCAGTAGTATCCTCTATGTGTCAACGAAGTTGCTGATCATGCAGTTCAATATTTTTGCATCTTAATTTTTGTTTCCTTGATGCATAAGTTTCTGTAAAGTTTGTATTAAAATCCCCCAGTATAACTGAGGTTTTATATTTCTCTGTATGTCTGTCAGTTTTGCTTTATGTGATGTGAGGCGATGTTATAAATGCATACAAATTTAAAATTGCTATACTTTCCCAATGAGATGAAACTTTTATCATTCCAAAGTGACTTTATATCTGGTTTATAGTTTGGATTTGTGTCCTCGCCCAAATCTTATGTCAGATTGGAGGAGGGGCCTGGTGGGAGCTGATTGGATTATGGCTGGTGATTTCCTCCTTGCTGTTCTCGTGATAGTTATCAGAGATTTGATTGTTTTAAAGTGCATGGCACTTACCCCTTCGCGCTCTCTCTCTCCTGCCACCATCTGAAGAAGGTGCCTGCTTCCTCTTTGCCTTCCACCATGGTAGTAAGTTTTCCTCAGCCTCCCAATCATGCTTCCTGTTAAGCCTGCAGAACTGTGAGTCAATTAAACCTCTTTTCTTCATGAATTACCTAGTCTCAGGTAGGTCTTTATAGCAGTGTGAGAATAAACTGATACACCTGGTAATGCTTTTCTCTTTAAAGCAATATTAGTGTAGCCACCCCAGTTCTCTTCTATATTTTTCATCCTTTCACATTTTTACTTTCTATTCTTTAAACTTTTTTCCTATTATTTGAACTTTAATTTTTCGAATTTAACTTTCAACCTTTCTACCCAAACTTCCATTAGAGAAAACCTGCTGATGGCAAATGGTTCCTTTTTGTTTACTTGACTAAGTCTTGAAAGATAAATTTGTCCTGATATACTAAATTTCTAGTCTAGTTTAGTATTTATATTATCTCAGCACATTGAATATAAAATAACACTCCAGTATCTTCTAACTAAAGTTTCAGTTCCTGAGAAGTCAATGCTCAATCTGTATGTGGTTTTGTATTGTTTTCTGTTTTTTTACATTTACTCCTTGTGTTTGGTTTTCTGGGATTTCTCCATGATGGATCTATGTGTGGATGTCTTTTTATCTAAACTATTTGAGACTTAGTAGACTCAGAACTCATGGATTGGTATTAATTATGTCTTCTTCCCATTCTCCTCTGCTCTGGGGCTCCAGTTTGTGTACACTAGCCCATCATGCTTTATCCTTCATATCTATGGATCTGTATTTCCTTTGTTCCTTTATTGTGTATTCTGAATAGTTCTTCTGACCTGTTTTTCAGTTCATTTATCCACCTTGCTGCATCTAATAAGCTATTAAACCAGTCTTTTCGGTTATTAATTTCAAGTATTTATTTAGTTTTTGGAATGCTATTTGATTTTTTATATGGTTATTTGTTTTTTATTTCCTACAGATATTTTTATTTTTCTCTATATATATATATATATATATATATATATATATATATATATATATATATATAATTGCTTTTTAGGTTTGGGGGTACATGTGAAGAACATGCAAGATTGTTGCATAGGTACACACATGGCAATGTGGTTTGCTGCCTTCCTCCTCATCACCTGTATCTGGCATTTCTCCCCATGTTATCCCTCCCCAACTCCCCACCCCCAGCTGTCCCTCCCCTAGTGCCCCCTTACAGACCCCAGTGTGTGATGCTTTTTATTGATTTGTGCTCTAAACATAAGCATAGTTATTTTATATTATATATCCGACAATTTAAAAGTTCAAATATTTTATTGTTTTTGCAGTGTGTTTTTTTCTGAAGATTCTTCATCATGGTGTCTAATTTTCTCTCTGTGTTGCTTATTTTCTCAACAAGAGCTCTCTGAAAAACTACTTTACAAAATTTTTTGAGACTTAAGATGAAAATAGTTTCTCTAGGGAGGATTTGTTTTAGCTTTTTCCATACACCTAAAGACGCTAACAGTCCATAGTACAAGCATGACCAAAATTCACGGCCTGTGATTTTTTTGTACTACTTGTGGGAAGACGTTTTGTCTAAAAGTCTGTACCAGTGCATACTCTTAGTTATAAATCCTTGGGGACAATGCTTCCTCATGCTCAGCTAGGAAGGCAAATCTCCCTGTGGCCCTCTGACTTCTCAAGTCTATGGAATCCAATGGAAGATTTAAAGCTTTTTCTTTTGCTATAAACAAAAGTTTAATTTCAACTGGATAGGCAAATTCCCTTATGGTAGAAATGCCTTCCACCTCTGCTTACATTCCAGGATTCTTTCTTGTTGCCTGCATTTGGCCTGATGATTGCTTTCTGTCTTATGAGCTCCTGGATGCTTTTACGAAGAATTAAAATTAGTCTAGTTTCTATAATTATATTTACCAGGAAGCTTTTCTAGCAAATCTAAGCCACTTTTTCTCCAGAAACAGAAGTCACTGAACACTTCCCTGAATCTTTCATAAAATACTTGAGTAGATGTTTTCACCTCCTTGCTTCCCTGTGAACTGTGGGGCATGCTTCTACCTCAGGGCCTTTGCATTTAGTCTTTGCTATGAAGTACTCTTCCCTCAGAAATCTTTGGAGCTCATTGGTCCTTCACTTCTCTGGGCTGTTTTTCAATTTTTATTTTAGAATCGGGGGAACATGTGAGGGTTTGTTATGTGGGTATATTGCATGATTCTGAGGTTTGGAGTACAAATGTATCTGCCACCCAGGTCGTGAGTATATACTCTATAGGTAGTTTTGTTTTGACACTGAGTCTCACTTCGTTATCCAGGCTAGAGTGCAATGGCATGATCTCAGCTCACTGCAACCTCCACCTTCTGGGTTCAAGCGATTCTCGTGCCTCAGCCTCCCGAGTAGTTGGGACTACAGGTGTGGGCCACCATGCCTGGCTAGTTTTTGTATCTTTAGTAGAGATGGGGTTTCACTATGTTGGCCAGACTGGTCTCGAACCCCTGACCTCAGGCGTTCCGGCTGCCTTGGCCTCCCAAAGTTCAGAGTCACTGCACCCAGCCTCTATAGGTAGTTTTTTCCAACCCTTATCCCCCTCCCTCCTCCCTCCCTTTTGTATTCCCCAGTGTCTGTTATTCCCATCTTTATGTCCATGTGTACCCAGTGTTTAGCTCCCACTTGTTAGCGTGAACATGCAGTTTTCTGTTTTGGTTTCTTGTATCTGCATTAGTTCATTTAAGTCCTTCACTTCTTGTATATTCTCTTCCCAGTCAAACTTTCACTGTCCACCCCATCTAAAATGCCCTCACCCGAATCCATATTTATTATTTTTAAATTTAAAACAGTCTTTGTTCCTTATATAGAGAATGTTGGATATAATAGATATCCAACATTCTCTATATTTTACTGATCTTGCTCACTGTCTACACCACCAAAGTAGAAGGTTCATCAGGGCAGGGGTTTTGTTTGTTTCACCCATTCCTCTACCCTTAACACCTAGAACAGAGCTTAGCACATATTAGGCACTGAAAAATGTGTGTTGAATGAATAAAGGAACAACTGCAGTCTTGCATCCTGTCTTTTGAGGACATAGAATAGTCTTTTAGAAATGCATGACTGATGTAGCACAATTGAATTATTATGGAAATGTTGGAATAGCAAATTAGAATTAGAGCTAAAAATAAATAATTTGCTAAACTTTGGGTCTGGCAAATAAGGGAATCTGTACATAGTTTAAACAGGAGAGCAACCAGTCATGCAAGTCAGTTGAAGAAGAGAGTTTACCTTGCACTGGAAGAAGAAAGCATATTATTTCAGAGGATTTACTCTCTACTCCCGTAGTTTTACTTTTTAAAATGTAAAATATATGCTCTTTGAGAGTAGGGATTTCTGTCAGTTTAGTTCACTGCCATATTCTCTCCCTCAAAAGTGATCTTGTATGTGTTGCATTCTATATTTACTTTTTGAATACATGATATTATGAATATTGCTGTTGACATTATTGTTAAGTTAAATTGTATATATGATTAGGATGTGAATATAGCCACAGCTTACTCAGCATGTCTTTTTGTGGGATGGTCAGTAGAAACCCATGATTTAACTGGATATCTTGATAGGCTACCTGGAATTAAGTCTTCAGTGAACAATGTTTATAGGAAAGTGCATTTTGGTGTCAAAGCAAAAACTGCTTCATAAATAAGCATCTGTTTTGTACATAAGTCTCTGACAATCTACCAGGATAATTTAGAGATATTTCCTATAAGTCACTTGTAGCAAAAGGTATGCTCTGTGCATATTTAGTTGGAGCCACTGGTAGTCCAGCCTTTCTGTGAAGAAAACAGCACCCTCTATTATAAGATGACTCAGCACATGTCAGGAATCATGGCTTGGGGGAACTATAGGAAGGCCTGGATTGCAGCCTCATGCATTCCCTCAGCCAGGTGTCTGTGCAGAGCATGACTCGCACAATCAGATGAAGTGAGCTCGTGTGTGGATGGCTTTCCAGAATGTTAGCTTGCATGTCTACTAGAGGTGCACAGTGAGCCTGCCTCAACCATCCTCTTCAACATTATTGTCTATAGTCTTTCCAGTTCAAATGATGAGAAAGTATATCTCATTGTTTTGTTATTTTATCTTTGGTTGCTCGCCTGATGAGTTTGAACTTTTGAACTACATTTTTATGTATTTCCTGTTTTTGTGACTTGTCTTTTGCTACAATTTACTTATTTTGGTTGGAAATAAGCAAATATTTCCAATAAAATCAATTTGTGAAATTTCTTACCAATTTGTAAAATTTGATAAGATATATGTTGCTATATATCTATAAATATGTACACATGTATACAGACATACACATTTTATATATATGAAGACATATATGTTGCTATTATTTTGCCAAGCTTAATACATAGAAGAATATACTTTTTCTCTTCAATGGTTCTAACCTTTGTAGATGTTTATTGAAAAACTGTTTTCAGAATCTTTTTTTTTTTTAATTGTATTTGGGCTCTAGGGTACATATGCACATCCTGCATCCAGCAGGATTGTTGCATAGGTACATATATGCCATGGTGGTTTGCTGTCTCCATCACCCTCCCCAGTCGCCTACATCAGGCATTTCTCCTGGTGTTATCATTCCCCATCCTCTGCACCCCTACTGCTGTCCCCCCCCACCCTCCCCTCCACCCCCCCACTTAGCCCTGTGAGTGTTGTTCCCTTCCCTGTAACCAAGTGTTCTCATTGTTCATCACCCACCTATGAGTGAAAACATGTGGTGTTTGGTTTTCTGTTCTTGTGTCAGCTTGCTGAGAATGATGGTTTCTAGGTTCATCCATGTCTCTACAAAGGACACAAACTCATTGTTCTTTATGGCTGCATAGTATTCCATGGTGTATATGTGCCACATTATTTTGTCCAGTCTATCATTGATGGGCATTTGGGTTGGTTCCAGGTCTTTGCTATTGTAAACAGCACCACAATGAGCATACGCGTACATGTGCTTTTATGATAGAACTATTTATAATCCGTTGGGTATATACCTAGTAATGGGATTGCTGGGTGAAATGTAATTTCTATTGCCACACTGTCTTCCATAATGATTGAACTAATTTACACTCCCACCAACAGTGTAAAAGTGTTCCTATTTCTCCACATCCTCTCCAGCATCTGCTGTCTCCAGATTTTTTAATGATCACCATTCTAACTGGCGTGAGATCGTATCTCAATGTGGTTTTGATTTGCCTTTCTTTAATGACCAGTGATGATGGGTATTTTTTCATATGTTTGTTGGCTGCATATTTGTCTTATTTTGAAAAGTGTCTGTTCATATCCTTTGTCCACTTTTGAATGTTTTTTTTTTTTTTCCTTGTAAATCTGCTTTAGTTCTTTGTAGATTCTGGATATTAGCCATTTGTCTGATGGGTAGATTGAGAAAATTTTTTCCCATTCTGTTGGTTGCCAGTATATTCTAATGATTATTTCTTTTGCTGTGCAGAAGATCTTAAGTTTAATTAGGTCCCATTGGTTTATTTTGGCTTTCGTTGACAATGCTTTTGGTGTTTTAGTCATGAAGTCCTTGCCTGTGCCTATGTCCTGAATGGTTTTGCCTAGGTTTTCTTCTAGGGTTTTTTTGATGTTAGTTCTTATGTTTAAATCTTTAATCCATCTGGAGTTGATTTTTGTATAAGATGTAAGGAAGGGGTCCAGTTTCAGCTTCCTGCATATGGCTGGCCAGTTTTCCCAACACTGTTTATTAAATAGGGACTCCTTTCCCCATTGCTTGTTTTTGTCTGGTTTATTGAAGATCAGATGGTTGTAGATGTATGGCATTGCTTCCAAGGCCTCTGTTCTGTTCCATTGGTCTACATCTCTGTTTTGGTACCAGTACCATGCTGTTTTGATTACTGTAGCCTTATAGTACAGTTTGAAGTCAGGTAGCTTGATGCCTCCAGCTTTGTTCTTTTTGCTTAGAATTTTCTTGCCTATGCAGGCTCTCTTTTGGTTCCATGTGAAGTTTAAAGTGGTTTTTTCCAGTTCTGTGAAGAAGGTCAATGGTAGCTTGATGGGGATAGCATTGTATCTATAAATTATTTGGGGCAGTATGGCCATTTTCACAATATTGATTCTTCCTAACCATGAGCATGGAATGTGTCTCCATCTGTGTCCTCTTTTATTTCCTTGATCGGTGGTTTGCAGTTCTCCTTGAAGAGATCTTTTACCTCCTTTGTTAGTTGTGTTTCTAGGTATTTTATTCTCTTTGTAGCAATTGTAAATGGGAACTCACTCATGATTTGGCTCTCTGTTTGTCTGTTATTGGTGTGTAGGAATGCTTGTGATTTCTGCAAATTGATTTTGTATACTGAGACTTTGCCGAAGTTGCTTATCAGCTTAAGGAGGTTTTGGGCTGAGATGATGGGGTCTTCTAAATATATGATCATGCCATCTGCAAATAGGGACAATTTGACTTCTTCTTTTCCTAATCAAATGCACTTTATTTATTTTTCTTGCCTAATTGCTCTGGCTAAAACTTCCAATACTATATTGAACAGGAGTGGTGAGAGAGGGCATCCTTGTCTAGTACCAGTTTTTAAAGGGAATGCGTCTAATTTTTGCCCATTCAGTATGATATTGGCTGTAGGTTTCTCGTAAATAGCTTTTATTGTTTTGAGATACATTCCATTGATACCTAGTTTATTGAGAGTTTTTAGCATAAAGGGCTGTTGAATTTTGTCAAAGGCCTTCTCTGCATCAATTGAGATAATCATGTGGTTTTTGTCTTTGGTTCTGTTTATGTGGTGAATTACATTTATAGACTTGCGTATGTTGAACCAGCCTTGCATCCCCGGGATGAAGCCTACTTGATCGTGGTGGATAAGCTCTTTGTTGTGCTGTTGCATTCTGTTTGCCAGTATTTTATTGAAGATTTTTGCATTAATGTTCATCATGAATATTGGCCTATAGTTTTCTTTTTTAGTTGTGCCTCTGCCAGGTTTTCGTATCAGGATGATGTTGGTCTCATAGAAAGAGTTAGGGAGGATTCCCTCTTTTTGTATTGTTTGGAATAGTTTCAACAGGAATGGTACCAGCTCCTCTGTATATGTCTGGTAGAATTCAGCTGTAAATACATCTGGATCTGGAATTTCTTTGGTTGGTAGGCTATTAATTGCTGCCTCAACTTCAGACCTTGTTATTGATTTATTCAGGGTTTCAGCTTCTTCTTGGCTTAGTCTTGGGAATGTGCAAGTGTCCAGGAATTTATTCATTTCTTCCAGATTTACTGGTTATGTGTATAGAGTTGTTTGTAGTAATCCCTGATGGTAGTTTGTATTTCCGAGGCATTGGTGGCGATCTCCCCTTTATCATTTTTTATTGCATCTATTTGATTATTCTCTCTTTTTTATTAATCTGGCTAGTGGTCTGTCTATTTTGTTGATGTTTTCAAAAAACCAGCTCCTGGATTTATTGATATTTTTGAAGGGTCTTTTTGTGTCTCTATCTCCTTCAGTTCTGCTCTGATCATAGTTATTTCTTGTCTTCTGCTAGGTTTTGAGTTTTTTTCACCTTGCTCCTCTAGCTCTTTCAATTTTGATGATAGGGTGTCGATTTTAGATCTTTCCTTGTTTCTCACATGGGCATTTATTGCTATAAATGTTCCTCTCTACACTGCTTTAAATACGTCCCATAGGATCTGGTACATTGTGTCTTCATTCTCACTGGTTTAAAAGAACAGCTTTATTTCTGCTTTCATTTCATTGCTTATCCAGTCAACGTTCAAGAGCCAGTTGTTCAATTTCCATGAAGTTGTGTGGTTCTGAGTTAGTTTCTTAATCCTGAGTTCTAATTTGATTGCACTGTGGTCTGAGAGACTGTTCATTGTGATTTCCATTCTTTTGCATTTGCTGAGGAGTGATTTACTTCCAATTTTGTGGCCAATTTTGGAGTAAGTGCAATGTGGTGCTGAGAAGAATGTGTATTCTGTGGATTTGGGATGGAGTGTCCTGTAAATTTCTATTAGGTCTATTTGGCCCAAATCCGTATTTAAGTCCTGGATATCCTTGTTGGCTTTCTGTCTCATTAATCTGTCCAATATTGTCATTGGAGTGTTAAGGTCTCCCACTATTATTGTGCGGGAGTCTAAGTCTCTTTGTAGGTTGTTAAGAACTTGCTTTATGTATCTGGGTGCTCCTGTATTGGGTGCATATATATTTAGGATCGTTAACTCTTCTTGTTGTATTGATCCTTTTACCATTATGTCATGCCCTTCTTAGTCTCTTTTGATCTTTGTTGGTTTAACATCCATTTTATCAGAGACTAGGATTGCAACTCCTGATTTTTTTTGCTCTCCATTTGCTCAGTAAATCTTCTTCCATCCCTTTATTTTGAGTCTATGTGAGTCTTTGCATGTGAGATGGGTCTCCTGAATACAGCACCCTGATGGTCTTGACTTTTTCTCCACTTTGCCAGTCTGTGTCTTTTGATTGGGGTATTTAGGGCATTTACATTCAACATTAATATTGTTATGTTTGAATTTGATCCTGCCATTTTGTTGCTGGCTGGTTGTTTTGCCTGTTAGTTGATGTGGCTTTTTCATTGTGTCGTTCTTTACCATTTTGTACATTTTTGCAGTGGCTAGTACTGGTTATTCCTTTCCATATTTAGTACTTCCTTCAGTAGCTCTTGTAAGGCAGGTCTTATAAGGAAGAAATCTCTCAGCAATTGCTCGTCTGTAAAGGATTTTATTTCTCCTTCACTTATGAAGCTTAGTTTGGCTGGATATGAAATTCTGGGTTGAAAGTACTTTTCTTGAAGGATGTTGAATATTGGCCTCCACTCCCTTCTAGCTTTCAGGGTTTTTGCCGAGAGGTCCAATGTGAGTCTGATGGTCTTTCCTTTGGGGGTGACTTGGCCTTTCTCTCTGGCTGCCCATAGGATTTTTTCCTTCATTTCAACCCTGGTGAATCTGACAGCTATGTGCCTTGGGGTTGCTCTTCTTGAGGAATGTCTTTGTGATGTTCTCTGTGTTTCCTGGATTTGAATGTTGGCCTGCCTTGTTAGGTTGGGAAAGTTCTCTTAGTTAATATCTTGCAGAGTGTTTTCCAACTTGGATTCATTCTCCCTGTCGCATTCAGGTACGCTGATCAAGCATAGATTAGGTCTTTTCACATATTCCCATAGTTCTTGGAGGCTTTGTTCATTTTTTTCACTCCTTTTTCTCTAATCTTGCCTTCTCATTTTGTTTCACTGATTTGATCTTCTAACTCTGATACCCTTTTTTCTGCTTGATCGATTCGGCTGTTGAAACTTGTGCATGCCTTGCGAGGTTCTCATGCTATGTTTTTCAGCTCCATCAAGTTGTTTATGTTCTTTTTTAAGCTGGTTATTCTAGTTAGCATTTCATCTAACTTTTTTCAAAATTCTTCGTTTCTTTGCATTGGGTTTGAACATGGTCTTTTAACTTGGAGATGTTTGTTATTACCCACCTTGTGAAGCCTGCTTCTGTCCATTTGTCAGATTCATTCTCTGTCTTTTTTTGTTCCCTTAATGGTGAGGAGTTGTGATCTCTGGGAGGAGAAGAAGTGTTCTGTTCTTTGATGGTTTCATCCTTTTTGCGCTGTTTTTTCCCATCTTGGTGGATTTATCTCCCTTTGATCTTTGAAGTTGGTGATTTCAGGAGTCTCTTGAGTGGACTTTTTTTTCTGTTGAAGTTGGAGCTGTATCTTTTATGGCCTGTAGAGGGCATTGCTGGGCTCACTAGGATTCAGTCAGGTTGCCTGGTGGGTGGTCCTTCCCTGGAGTTTGCAGATGAGATTGGTCCCACCTTCCCAATGGCATCTCTCCTTCCCCAGCTGGATCTTCCTGGTTGGGGTCAAGCTGTGTATTTGCTTCCAAGCTCTCTAGCAAGGGCTTCAATTTGAGTTCTGTGGAGGTGGGGCCTTCCAGGCCTGATGGTCTATTTCCCTGCTTTCAACTCTGCCTCTCTCTGTGGGACAGTCCATCCTGCTGGCATTAGTCCAAACTCCACCCAGGTGCCTGAGACAGCTTGCTGTGCCTGGCAGTAGCTGCTGATCAGATTTGCATGTACTATCCACAGCGCCCCACCGTCTGGTAGGGCTCTGATGGACCTTGGGTCGCAGGAAGCATGAGGTAAGCACAGGATCCGGATTGGAGCATTGTGGGGGCTAAATCCCCGACCCTCTGAGCCGGCTGCACATTTCAAGTGGGGACATGCCCCCCCCCCCACCCCATCTTGATTTGCCCCCTTGGATGGCCCTCGCCCTGCTGCTCCTTCCTGGGCCTATTTTCAGTGCCCTATCAGTCCCACAGAAATGAACCCAGCACCTCGTTTGGCCTTTGAAGTCCTCTAGCGCTCTGTGTCTCATTCACTGGGAGCTGCATTCCGGTGATGGCTTCTCTTGGCCATCTTGGCAACCCCCTTTTTTCAGAATCTTAAATTAGCAATTGTTAATGATTTTTTTCATAAATTTCATAAATATTTCTCCCATCTAGTATAGGTTTTACTTTTTTGTGTTGTATCAAAAGTTCAGTGA
The DNA here is from genome assembly GCF_001604975.1 of Cebus imitator. Lineage (NCBI taxonomy): Eukaryota > Metazoa > Chordata > Mammalia > Primates > Cebidae > Cebus > Cebus imitator. Next base: position 2,692,123 of record NW_016107627.1, read on the forward strand.
ACACTGTTAGTCTTTTCCTTTGTGGTTTTTATGCTATCAACATGTATCAATATATCTATATTTATAAATCCATATCTATAAATCTGTATCTTTGTTCCATTTAGAATTTAGTAAGAATTTGGCATCAATTGAAGACCTAGATAATTTTATTTTGAAAAAAATAAGTGTCCAAATATTTCATCAAAACCATTAACATTTACTGTATTTAGAATATAAGGTTTAATTTTGATTTACCATTTCTGTGGTATGATGTAAATGCTAACTCTTGCACAAAATTTATTCCATGCAGTATCTTCCCCGTAAAACACACTTAAATGGTTAAAAGAAAATGTCTATTTGCCAACTGCCATTATTATAGTTCTTTTCTATTTTTTATTAGTCATACTGTAATTATTTCTGCAAATTAATTTTGGAACCATTTATGCCATCCACAAAAGTAACATATTAAGATTTTGAGTGACATTTCATTAAGTGTTTGAGTTACCCTGTGAGTAACTGACATCTTTATTATTTTCTAGGAAGATGGCATAGTCCTTTTTATTGAGTTCTAATTTGATAGTTTGCATTAAATTTCTGTATTTTCTCTTACATAGACTTATCATACATTTCATGCAGAAGTCATTCTTAAGAGTTATAAATATTTGGATAACCATTGGCTTTGTGATTTTCTCCATTGTATATCCAAATTTGTTATTGCTTTACATAGATAAGATATCTAGTTTTGCAAGTTTATCTTGTATTTGTCTACATTTCTGAACTCTTAAGTATTCTAAAAGTATTTAGTTCCTTCTGGATTCAGGTATGTTGCCATTATTATGTCAAGCTTCATGTGAGACATAAAAGGAGATACACTTCTATTTCTCTTGAATGGTTTTAACATTGGTCTACCTTTAGTGAAAAATTGTTTACAAAACCAGAGATTTCCTGAGGTTTGCATAAACCTGGGGATGTGGAATGATTGGCAGAAACCATATTAGCCACCTTCATATCCATTATCAATTCAACCAATGAGTACCAGAGAGTGAGTTACGGTAAATAATTTCCACAGAATTAATTTCCTGAGAGATTTCAATTCTGTTATATATAAAAATTATCAGAAGTAAAAATCAGTAAAAATTATCACTGGGTCAAAAAAGTTTTCCACTTATGTCAGTTTCTTTAAGGTATAATGAGACATATTTTGTTCATTTCTGTATCCCTAGAACCTAGAGTATAGGACTAGAAAATAGTAGCACTCAACATCTATTTGTTTATTGCTGTTGAATAAAATTTGGAGAAATCAAATTGCCCATAGGAGAAAAATAGCCTGATACAGACAAATCTATAGGCTTCGGAGTATCTACAGTGTTTACTAGTGTGTATTTAGAGGGAATTCTTGATAAGACTCTTAAGATTTTGAATGGCATTTCATTAAACATTTGAGTTACTTTGTAACCAACATTTTTGTTATTGTCTAGGAGAATGGCATAGCCCTTTTCACTGAAGTCTAACATGATAGTTTGCCCTACATTGATGTGTTTTCTCTTACATGGGTTTCACACATTTCATGCAGAAATCATTCTTAGGAATTTAGAATAAGATTCTTATCCAAAATTCCCTTTAAAAAACCCAGCAGACACTGGTGGTTGTCTGACCAATTTGTTCTCTCTCTTCTTGGCCATGTGCTCAGGGCAAGGGCCAATCACCAACTCGAATGAACAGCCATGTTAATGCTCTTTCTACCTTCAGTAGTTGTGTTAGGCTTAGGTATGTGACATAATGTTGTTCAACAAGGCTTGTGAGGCAAAGGGATTGGATCTTCTGAGAAAGATTTTTTTCACTCTTAAAAAGGAACGTTAAGTCAGAGACATGCTTTACTTCCCTGAGGATATTCTGAGTGAGTTGTGTGAGTTGGTGAGGTTTGGACTGGACAAAGCCATCTGGCAACCATGAAGGGACCAGTCTGAGACCAGAGCCAACAGCCTGAGGATGAGGGGCAAACACAGAGGAAGAATCTATGCCCCATGATGTCAACAGTGAGCTGCCAAAATTAACCTGAAATTTCCCTGCCTGGAGACTCACAGTGTTGCAAAATAGTTTTATATCATCTTTTACTAGGTTTTCAATTGCCAGCAGTTAAATGCACACTGTGAGCCAATGGATGCCAATGAGACTTAGAAGTGCCCGTAAATTTAAATGAAATAAATAGCCTCGTCTAATGTATAAAGAAGAAAGACATTTTTGTCTTATTTATATGTCTTATATTCTTTGAAACGAAACAGATGACTGTATATGCTTTTAAAGAGAGGGGGTCTACAGATATTTGCAGAAAGAACATTCTGGGTGGAGAGAACACAGTGCAAAGGACTTGAAGTTAAGTGCATCTGGCAATTTCAAGGAAGAGTAAAGCGCTCCAAGTGATTGGAATAAGGTGAACAAGGGAGAGAGGAGTAGGGGATGAGGTTCCAAGGCAAGCAGGTGAGGTGCAGGTCGTGGAAAGACTGTAGGTCATTCAAAAAACTTTGTTTGTTATATTTCCCCAAGAAAAGAAAAGGGTTTCAGCAAGAATGCAGTGGTCTAACAATAGTTTAAGAATCATTCTGGCTAAGTTGTTGTCTAAGGTGAATAAAGGCAGAAGCAGGGAGACCTCATTAGCTGTCTCCTGCTATTCAGGCAAGAGCAGATGTTGAGCTGCAGAGGAAGCAGTGCGGATGGTGAGATGTGCTCTGATGCAAAATATTTTCCAAAGGGTCTAACAGGAATCACTGAAGGATAGAATGTGGGCTACAAGATAGAACATGGACTGTGAGAAGTCAAAGATCACCCTGATGTTTGCGGCCTGAGCCTCTAGAGAAAAATGGAATTATCATTTATTTTGATGGGGAGGGCTGTAGGTGGAGCAGGTTTCGATGTAGGGTAGGGGAAAAACAAGAGCTTGGTTTTGACATGTAAAGCTTTGGATGACTGTTAGATCTCCAAGAGAAGACTTTAAGTAGCATTTGTGAGATAGACATATCGCAAAAGATAAATGTATGTACATATATATGAATACATCATTTAGAGAAATATATAGGAGTATATGTGAGTTATAAATCTGGTAGTCTTCAGCATAGAGATATGTTTAAATCCAAGAAACTGGATAAAATCACCTAGGAAGTCTCTTTTCTATATATAAACATAAAAGAAAAGTGGTATATGGCAGAGCGTAGGGCATACAATAGTTTCAAGGCCAAGGAGATGAGAATGGAGACACTCTGTGTAAACAACTCCTTAAAGGAGTTTTGCTACAAATGGGAAGAAAGAAATGATGTGACAATTGAAGGAGAATTCAATCAAATGCAATTTTTTTTTTTTTTTTTTTACAGATGAGAGACATAACAGTATATTTTATGCTGATCTGGTATGCAGACACTGGTAAATAAAGCAAGCATTGTCCTTGTGGAGAGGAGTGGGATAGATTCCAGTGGACAAAGGAGGGCTGGCCTGTACTAGAAGGCAGGTGATTCATCCACTCACTCACATTAGCAGGAAAGAAGACAGAGGGCAAAGTCCTCAAGGCAGGGAGTGGGTAGTTAGCTAACACAAGCTTATGAAAATTTATTCTAATTGATTTTATTTAATGTCAGTGAAATAGGAAGAAACTCGTTAAGTGAGGATGAGGATTGAGAAAAGAAATGTTGGAGGTTTGGGGAAAAGAAGGTTGTGCAATAGTTAACTAAGAGAATGGGGGAGAAGCTGGATTGGACTGTGGGTGATTACTAGATATATTAAGGAGCCATGAAGGAGAGCATCAGGATAAATAGCTAATGCATTTGGGACTTAATACCTAGGTGATGGGTTAATAGGTTCAGCAAACCACCATGGCATACATTTACCTATGTAACAAACCTGTACCTTCTGCACATGTATCCCAGAACATAAAATAAAATATTTAAAAAGAACCATCAAGAAACCATTGAAACCTTCTTCACTGAACTGGAAAAAACCACCTTAAACTTTATGTGGAACCAAAAAAGAGCCCACATAGGCAAGGCAATCCTAAGCAAAAACAACAAAGCTGGACACCACACTACCTGACTTCAAACTATGCTACAAGGCTACAGTAATCAAAACGGCATGGTACAGGTACTAAAACAGAGGTATAGACCAATGGAATAGAATAGAGGCCTCAGAAGTAACACTGCACATCTACAACCATCTGATCTTTGACAAACCTGACAAAAACAAGCAATGGGGAAAGGATTCCCTATTTAATAATGGTGCTGGGAAAACTGCCTAGACATATGCAGAAAGCTGAAACTAGACCCCTTCCTTACACTTTATACAAAAATTAATTCCAGATGGATTAAAGACTTAAACATAAGACCTGAAACCATAAAAACCCTCGAAAAAAACCTAGGAAATACCATTCAGGACATAGGCATAGGCAAGGATTTCATGACTAAAACACCAAAAGCAGTGGCAACAAAAGCCAGAATAGACAAATGGGATCTAGTTAAACTTAATACCTTCTGCAGAGTGAAAGAAAATATCATTAGAGTGAAGTGGCAGCCAACAGAATGGGAAAAAAATTGTGCAATCTATCCATCTGACAAAGGGATAATATCTAGAATCTACAAAGGACTTAAACAAATTTACAAGAAAAAGACAAACAACCCCATCAAAAAGTGGGCAAACTATATGAACAGACACTTTTCAAAAGAAGACATTTATGCAGCCAACAAACATGAAAAAAACTCATCATCACTGGTCATTAGAGAAAGGCAAATCAAAACCACATTGAGATACCATCTCATGCCAGTTAGAATGGCAATCATTAAAAAATCTGGAGACAACAGATGCTGGAGAGGATGTGGAGAAATAGGAACATTTTTACACTGTTGGTGGGAGTGTAAATTAGTTCAACCATTGTGGAAGACAGTGTGGCAATTCCTCAAGAATGTAAAAATAGAAATTCCATTTGACCCAGCAATCCCACAACTGGGTATATACCCAAAGGATTATAAATTGTTAAATTGTTCTATTATAAAGACACATGCACACGTATGTTCACTGTGGCACTGTTTACAGTAGGAAAGACTTGGAATCAACCCAAATGCCTATCCATGATAGACTGGACAGGGAAAATGTGGCACATATATACCATGGAATACTATGCAGCCATAAAAAAGGATGAATTCATGTTCTTTGCAGGGACATGGATGAGGCTGGAAACCATCATTCTCAGCAAACTGACACAAGAACAGAAAACCAGACAGCATATGTTCTCACTCATAAGTGGGTGTTGAAGAATGAGAACACATGGACACAGGGAAGGGAATATCACACACTGGGGCCCGCTGGTAGGGGGAAGCTAGGGGTGGGATAGCAGGGGTTGGGGTGATTGGGGAGGAATAACATTAGGAGAAATATCTAATGTAGATGACGGGGGTATGGATGCAGCAAACCACCATGGCATGTGTATACCTATGTAACGATTCTGCACGATCTGCACATGTACCCCAGAACTTAAAGTATAATGAAAAAGAAAAAAGAAAAAAGAAGAACCCACTTTAAATAACTGGTTATGGATTTAAAGCAAGACATGTACATTTTTTCCTAGCCTTGCTCAGTTATGTGAGTGAATGTGATGATGATGCAATCTGTTTTTCTTCAGGATTTTGGTTTGGCCTGGAGAGTAATACAAAAATCTTCAAGGCCAGTGTTATTGTGGCAATGTCTCCTGTGGCAGTGTTTCCCTTAAGACGTTTAAGTCAGATTCATGTGACTTTCTCAAGCCAATGAATCGTGTGCTAGCATAAGAGCTTTGAGAACCCATTAGCCCTTCTCCTCATGAAAGATATCTATCTTCAGAGAAAACATGAAAAAATGAAAAGATGTATCATCAAGGGAATAAATGACTGAGCCATTTGGAACCATATCAAATAAATAAAAGGTTTATTTAAGAAATATGCATTGCGGTTTATCACTAAAACCATTAGGTTTGGTTTATCACCAAAACTATTCAACCTCATTAACTTTAGTAATAACCTCCAGAATTGGTTTTGAGATGTTTACAGCTGGACTCTACTAAAACATAAGTCTATTAAAGAGTAAAAGCTGATGAGAAAAATTTATAAAAATATATGGGAAATATATTGATTGGCTGGATACATTATTCTACATTAATATTTTCCAAAGGATCAATTTGGTCTCATCTTTGTTCATGCTGTCTTTTATGATAATTAGCATATATCTCCTTATCTTCTTACTCAGATTTTGAGGCCCCGAAAAAGAGTAATATAACCTTATAAGCCTTCACATAGTCTATTTTTCTGTGTCTTGTACTTTTTTTTTTTAACCCAGTAAGGAGCTCAATCAATATTTGCTTAATGAATTAACTACCAATTAGTTCACAAATTCAATTATTCAAGATTTAAATGCTTTGTATGGATAATGCTCCCTTTGATGCAATGGATATTTTTAGGGAGACAGTCAAATATTTTTTATATTAGGAACTAAAATTTTCCATTCTCTGACCAGAAATCAGTCTCAAAACACAGCCATGATAATGTCTAATTATGAAACCATCAGGGAACCAGAGCTTCCTATTTTAGTGTGAAAATAAAATAGAGGATGATGTTGAATAAGTATGTCCTCATTAGCTTTCAAAACATTCTCACATTGTAGGACTGGAAAAACCCTTAAGAGGCTGTTGGCTTCATCATCTACTTCCAGGCAGGATGATAACTAAATCATACCAAAAATATTGTTGCCGTTCTTAAATAAAAATCTTCAGTGAAAACTATTTTATAAAAATGTTTTAGCTATAAATTTTCATAATGCTATATAACAAAATAAAAATTACAGACATGATCTGATTTTTATGTTTTTATAACATCAAACAATTGGTGTAATAAATCTTTGCAACTAAATTTTTAGACTCAAATAATGTTTTTTTTTAATTTGATATTTCATCATAGTTTGAATTTCCCAGAAGCAAACTCTGCTATGAATATTTGTGTGCAATTAATTTAAAACAAGTGCTCCTAGGGGAAGCCAACATGGAAGTAGAAGGAGGACAGGAAGGCAGAGAAGAGAAATATTCAGTCTTAGGCACAAGACACACAGGGACTGGGAGTCAGCATGACTATGCTTGGGGATTCTAGATTATAACTTACATCTCTGAGTTATCTAAATCTAAGGCAGATTTGCAGTTTTTCACCCAACAGTCATTAGTTAATATCTTTAGGAGGGTATGTAGAGAGGGTGGAATAAAAAGAAACATTTAGTCACTTCTGACTCTGCATTTGTTGACAAAGGAGGGCAGTCACCTGAAGTCCTGCAGAAACTGGTGCATTCCACCTACACCAACAGAAGTTGTGAATCTCAGGGGACTGGTGCAAGGCAGCAGCCATGCCTGCTACCTATGGCAGATGCCTTCAAGATACTGAGAAAATACAGCCAACACATATGAAGCAGTTACAGTACTGTGCAAGAATTAACTAGTTGTCATTATAAGTTCAACATAAATTGAGACTAAAGATTATACATATGGGCTGAATGACATCAAACATATGGAAGACATTGAACTAAATAGTCTTTAAAAATGTGAAAGATTTAAGTGCGTGGAGAAGAAAGGGCATTTCAAGTGGATGCAAAAACAAGATTTTTGAAGATCAAGAAGCCAGTGTTAAGATGGATTTAGTAGTACACAAGGTTTGCTGGGAAAAGGGAGAAGCAAGATTGGGCAGGGGGAGCCATCAGACTTCTGTGCAGACCTGATATTGACTCTTCCAGCCCGATGGGAGGCCCTTGATCCACGATTGCCCTAAGAGGACTCTATGTTTGGCTAAAATGGCTGGACCCTTGGATCACTGCTTTGTACAGTCAGACATCCTGAGAATCGCATGATCTTGGCTCAAACCTGTCTTTGAATGGGCCAATAGCTTGTGGCTTCCAGCCTACCCCACTCCTCCCAGCTGGTTAACAAATACTTTTCTGAAGGGAATTCTATGTGATATAGCTGTATTTTTGTATTCTTGGCTAAGTGCAAAATGTCAGAAATTATGAATGCTTCTGAGACAATATCATAGACTATTTGGAATAGAACAGAAACCACCTTGGTAATTATAAGAACTATTATAGATTGTGAGAAGTATTCCTTGAGTCTGTCCTGCTTGTGGGTATTTCTCACTGTCTTACACACCTGGTGTCATCCTTGATAGCATTCAATAGATGCACACTGAATGTTTTTTGAATGAATAACTGAATGAGTCTAGGCACATACTTGTTGCTGTGGAAAGGGTATGGGGATGATCCAGCCCTTCCAGCTGAATCAAAGAAAACTGAGCTACCTGAAAACATAAGGTAGGGAAGGAGAAAAAAAAGTAACTGAAGTGGAAAACAGATGGGTGCAGAATAAATTTTGCCATCTTTATTCTTTGAATTAAGGCTAATTCTGTTGCAAAAGAAGCAATTGACTATAAGCACAACACTTTCTCTGTAATCTACTTGCAAGAGGATCTTGGTTTGTATGCCTGACTTTTGTGAGCATGGTGTTTCCACCTCATGAAGTTGTTGTGTGAATTAAATAAGACAAAATATCACATCTTGTTTATTCCATGAGGCAATTGTTTTGTTTACATTTTTCACAAATTTGAAATTGGATCAATAGCAATGAGTGGCATCTTACAATCTCTGTTGGTAAGTCATGGTGATGCACAAACATCCAAAGCTCAGACTTTGAAATCTGTAATAGTGGTGTCAAGAACTTGCAAGAAAACTCCGAGACAGTAGCAGAGCAAGTGAGTGTGTTGATCATGAGTGGGCCATGGTGACTCAGCTGAGTTCAGTAAACTTCTAGAAGTTGGAATAAAAAATTGGCCAGCTATAGAAATAAAGAACTCAGCACCAAAGGGATTTGGCTTCTTTTATGGGTTAACTAAAACTGCATCGCCTGCACTTAAGGACAATATAGTATATTCTCATCAAGAAGCCAGTGTTGTATATACTATATTGTCCTTAAGTACAGGTGATGCGATTTCACTTAAAACAACCTGTAAAAGAAGGATGATATATTGTATGATAGTTTTATGAAAAACACAGTCATATGATTCCAAGCTGAAAAGTGAGTAGTTGGACTCTTCAAAGGAGTTTTAGGAATATCTCAATCAATTTATTTCAAATGAGCTTTCCTTTTTATTTCTATATAAGATACCAGTATAATGATGTTTTGGTAAACAAGGAACCACATCTAAGATGGAGATTATATTCAGGTAATAAAAACATATTTTTACTGTTCCTTTTCTATGTTTACATATGTTTAGATACACAGATACTTACTATTGTATTATAATTGTCTCCAGCATTCAGGATAGTAATATGCTGTACAGAATTGCAGCCTGGAGGAAATAGTCTATACCATACAGCCTAGGTGCATAGTAGGCTATCAGAGTATGTCAAAGTATGTACTATGTTGCTTACTCAATGATTAAATTGCCTAGTGATACACTTCTCAGAGAAGATCCCTGTTGTTAAGCAATGCAAAACTGTAATAGGGAGATATGACAAAAATAAATATGCTTCTAAATAAGCCTAAAAGATCTCTTTCAATAAATGTAAAATTAAAATCTAACTGATAAGAACTTCTGTCTTAGTTTAGTTGGCCACATTTGTTTTCTTTTACAGTGGCACGTGAAAGATCTCTCAAGGTATGGTTATATTTGATGAACTATGGCATGGAAAGTGATTGATACATCATAAGTTCTCAATGAAAGTGAATGGACTTGACTTTTTTATTAGTTATTACTTCACCAATTTTAAAGAACTTAGGTAAGTCATTATAAAGAATTCTTTAGAACAAACACAATGAAAACAAAAATACAGAAGATAAACCATCTAATTAATAACTTCTAGTTCCATAGTATAGTTTTCTCATTAACAGAAAGACGTACACACTCTCTTTTTATCTGCTGTTATACCCAATCAATTATAAATAGGCCTAGCAGGACAGTTAATTTAAAACATGGCAATTAAAACACAATGAATGGCTTTTCTTTCTATTGTATGAAATAGACTTTCAGTACACCAGGACACGTCTAGGAATGTTTAGATTTTCAAGAACGATTTAATGTGAAGCTTCTGTGACTGCACAATGCCAAACTGACTAGATTTAGAGTCTGAAGTGACCAAAGGAGCAAGTTGCTTGACCATTTCAACCGGAGCTTGAAAGGAAAGTGTAATTTATTGTGTTGCATGGTGAAGAGGAGAGCAGAAGGTGATAAGAGAAGCGGTCATCAACTGGGCTACCCACAGAGGAGGCTAACGAGCTGCTGTCCCTTGAAGAACTGGCTTTATCATTTAACACCTCTCTCACTCAAGCTACTCTTTTTTTGTTTTGCTGTTGTTGTTGTTGTTGTTACTAGTCTTATTTATCCCCCTTTTTTTCTTTAAGAAATTTAATTTATATCTTAGTCTTTATCTAGATTGTTATACCCAATAAAAATTTCTATGACTGAATTTCATTTTCTGTTTACGAAAATGAAAAAGTTTTATGGACAATTTTCATCACAACAAGGCAATGTTTATGGGAATTTGTCTGGTCAAAGAAATTACATCGAAGTCCATATAATGTCACTTTTATACGTTGAATACTATGGGGAAATGCTTGGCTCTCATGTGGGCTTTTATACTGTGGTTATTAATCCCGTAACACTTTAGCTGTCTTAGATAGCTCAGGACAGAGACTCTTGACCCAGGCACTGGCACACAACCTCATGAGCATCTCTCTTTACCTGTGGAACCTGTATTTAGTTTGTGACTTGTGGTTCCCGAGTGTAGCCCTAGTGGACCAGGCTGTGTAATAAGAAAGGTCTTGGCACAGAATTCATATCAAAATACACATTAATGAAATATATTTTTAACTTCTGGAAACCTATACTATATAAAATAGCTCAATATGAATGCCTATAAGCAGAAGACTCATACTAGTTTTCATCATTTTCAACTCTAATATGTATGTAGTATATATATATATATATGTTTATTTATATACTGTATGCAATATATAAATAAAGTACCAATCCTATTGATGCTATTCCACAAGATAAGGAAAGAGGGAATCCTCCCTAAATCATTCTGTGAAGCCCGTATCACCCTAATACCAAAACCAGGAAAGGACATAACAAAAAAAGGAAACTATAGATCAATTTTCCTGATTAACACAACATCCCTGATTAACATAGATGCAAAAATACTTCACAAAATGCTAGCGAATTGAATCCAATAGCATATCAAAAAGATAATCTGCCGTGATCACGTATGTTTCATACCAGGGATGCAGGGATGATCTAACATATGTAAGTCAATAAATGTGATACACCACATAAGCAGAATTATAAACAAATATCACATGATCACCTCAATAAAGCATTTGACAAAATCCAGCATCTTTTTATGATTAAAACTCTCAAGAAAACCTGCATACAAGGGACATACCTTAATGTGATAAAAGCCAGCTATGACAAAACCACAGCCAACATAATACTGAATGGGGAAAAGTTGAAAGCATTCCCTCTGAGAACTGGAACAGGACAAGGATGTCCACGTTCACCACTTCTCTTCAACATAGTACTGGAAGTCCTAGTCAGAGCAGTCAGACAAGAAAAAAAATAATGGGTATCTAAATCAGTAAAGAGGAAGTCAAAATGTCACTGTTTGCTGATAATATTTTATACCTACTTTATAATATTGTAAACCATAAAGACTCCTCCAGAAACCTCCTAGAACTGATAAATGAATTCAGCAGTTTCAGGATACAAAATTAATGTAAACAAATCAGTAGCTCTGCTATATACCAACAGCAACCAACCTGAGAATCAAATCAAGAACTCAAGCCCTTTTACAATAGCTGCAAAAAATAAAACAAAAAAGAAAACTTAGGAATGTACCTAACCAAGGAGGTCAACGACCCCTACAAGGAACACTACAAAACACTGCTGAAAGAAATCAGATGACACAAACAAACAGAAACACATCCCATGCTTGTAAATAGGTCGAATCAATATTATGAAAATGATCATACTGCCAAAAGCAATCTACAAATTCAGTGCAATTCCCATCAAAATACTACCATCATTCTTCATAGAACTACGGAAAAATCCCAGTATTCATATGGAGCCAAAAAAGAGCCCACATAGCCAAAGCAAGACTAAGCAAAAAGAACAAATCTAGAGGCATCACATTACCTGATTTCAAAATTTACTATAAGGCCATAGTCACCAGAACAGCATGGTGCTGATATAAAAATAGGCACACAGACCAATGGAACAGAATAGAGAACCCAGAAATAAACTCAAATACTTACAGCCAATTGATCTTCAACAAAGCAAACCAAAACATAAAGCAGTAAAGGATACCCTATTCAACAAATGGTGCTGGAATAATTTGCTAGTCACATGGAGGAGAATGAAGCTGAATCTTCATGTCTCACCTTATACAAAAATCAGCTCAAGATGGATCAAGGACTTAAATGTAAGACCTGAAACTACAAAAATTCTAGAAGATAACATCAGAAAAACCCTTCTAGACATTGGCTTAGGCAAAGATTTTATGACCAAGAACCCAAAAGCAAATTTAACAAAAACAAAGATAGATAGATGAGACTTAATTAAACTAAAGAGCTTCTGCATGGTAAAAGGAATAGTCAACAAAGTAAACAGACAACCCACACAGTGGGAGAAAAATCTTCACAATCTATACATCTGACCAAGGACAAATATCAAACAATCCCATCAAAACTGGCTAAGGACTTGAATACACAATTATTGAAAGAAGATATGCAAATGGACAACCAACATGTGAAAAAAATGCTCAACATCGTTAATGATCAGGGAAATGCAAATCAAAACCACAATCCAATACCACCTTACTATCACAAGAATGACCACAATAAAAAAATAATAGATGTTAGCATGGGTGTGGTGAACAAGGAACACTTTTACACTGCTGGTGGGAATGTAAACTAGTACAACCAGTATGGAAAACAGTGTGGAGATTCCTTAAAAGAACTAAAAGTAGAACTACCATTTTATCCAGCAATTCCACTACTGGGTATTTACACAGAGGAAAATAAGTCATTATAGGAAAAAGGTACTTGCTCATACATGCTTATAGCAGCACAATTCACAATTGCAAAAATATGGAATCATCCCAGACACCCATCAATCAATGAGTGGATAAAGAAACTGTGGTGTATATATATATGATGGAATACTACTCAGCCATAGAAAGTAATGAATTAATGGCATTTGCAGAAAGCTGGATGGGAGATAATTATTCTAAGTGAAGTAACTCAGGAAGGGAAATCTAAACATCATGTGTTCTCACTCATAAGTTAGGGCTAAGATATGAGGATGCGAAGTCATAAGAATGATACAATAAACTTTAGGAACTTGGGGAGAAAGCGTAGGAATGGGGTGAGGTTCTGTGTATACTGCTTGGGTGATGGGTACACCAAAATCTCACAAATCACCACTAAAGAACTGACTCATGTAACCAAATACCACCTGTTTCCCAAAAACCTATGAAAATAAAAAATTAAAAAAATATATATTTTATAGTGTATATTATATATGACATATATTTTATATAATGTATATTATATTTTTATTATATATGTTAATATGATATAACGTATATTATATTAAGCATATATAAAACATATATACATATATAAAACCTACATACATGAGTTGGAAATGAAATATTCATATATATTTATATATAAATCATATATACTATATAAAACATATATGTATGTATGTGTACATATATGTATGTTTATATATGTGCATATGTATTACATATGTGTGTGTGTATGTGTATCTGTTCTTCATCTATTACTAGAAGCCACTGTGGACAAATACATAAGGAAAATATAATCACAGAAGTTAAGCATTAGAGAAAATTGGTGTTCTCTTCAAGCATGCCATTGTGGAAACTGGAATTCAGCTGGTTAAGAAACCTGGCCCGGTCGCGAGCTATCGGATGACAAAGCCAGCAGCAGAATCCATCTCTGAACGGTGAGGTCTCCATGCCACTTGTGTGTGCCTAGTTATGTCCTCCTGCTTATTAATTAACAGTTGAATACCACTTTAAGAATCAAAAGTCAATTCTTTCACATAAAATAATATTTACATGATAAATTTCTTTTCCCCTAACGTCAATGAAAATGACTTCTAGATTTTTTTCCGTAAAATTTCCTTCTAGCATCAACCAGAACTGCAGAAATACTCAGAAGAGTGAAAGAATATTTCTCATTTCAAAGACTCCTAATATTTCCAGGTGTTTTTGCTATGTGGGAGGGAAAAAATGCCCTCTGGTTCTGTGCTGACATCTGGAAAAGATGTTAAGTATACACTTTTTTTTTTTTTCTTTTAATTCCACAGACCTGGCTCAGCTGAGAAGTTCTTTTTCTTGGAAGTGGAAACTTATTTTTATTGCTGCCTGGGAATATTTAGCCTTCCTGAAAACTTCGGTGTTCCTTTTACTATTTGAAAACCCGGAAGGTGCCTTTGGTGAAAATATTATTCAAGCGGATTTTGAGTGAAATTGAGATTTTTTTTTTTTACTTCAAACTTGACTGTAAGTGATTATAACAATTAGTGCCACACATATATGGAGAGTTCAGTAGGTGCTGTTAATTATCTAACTCTAGATTAGCTTTTTTGATGTTTTTTATGATAGATAGAATTTTCTTTGATTTTTATATTTTAGTTGCCTAGACTCATCTCATTACTGCATGTTCAGCTTGTCCTTCCATTAAGCTTGAAATATTCTCTTTCTATTCAAAATGTTGAGTTTAATCACGATGTATCAAATTTTTAAAACCTTTCATTTACTTATTCATTTATTTCTTAATTCATTCTCTCGGCAAATACTTGTTGAAGCTTTACTCTGTGCAACATACTGGAGTTACAGCAAAGGGCAAGAGAGAAAATGTCCCTGCTCTCATGGAACTTGCATTGAAATGGGGGAGTAATAGATTATTCACAAGTAGATACAGAAATGGAAACAATAACGTTAGATCCTTGTAAGTGCTATCAATAAAAAAGAATGGGATAAAGGGTGCTTGGACAGGGGAGTGACTTTAGACACCGCAATCAATCAGAGATCAACCTCCTCTTTGAGAAGGTGGCATTCAAGGAAAAGCCACTCAGCCCATGAACTGAGGAAGAGGGATCCTTGCAAAGGGGGCACTGAGGCAAAGAACAAGCTTAGGATGTTCTAGGAGCATGTGAGAAACAGAAAGGCCCTGAATGGTTGGAGTGTAGTATGGGGAACAGTAATGGGAGATGAGGTTAGACAGACTAACAGGGCAACATCACGCAAGGCTTTGTAGGACTTGGGAAGTAAGTGATCAACAGAAATTTATGAAGCAGTGTAATGGGGGAGGAAGAATCGGTGGAAGAGAGGGAGGGGAGATGGAAGGAAAGAAGGAAGGGAGATATTGTGTAAAGACACAAACGCTGATTTTGCAGAGAAATTATAAGTACGTAGAACTGGATTGGACAAGAATATTCTGTCTTTTTCAAGGGTAGTAATGGTCAGAGCATGGTGTACCTTGGCCCTAGTTGACATAGGTAATACAATAGGTGAGGGGCAGCTGGAAAACAGAAACAACTTCACAAAAACAGATACACACATTTGAAACTGCTTTAACCAGTACTATCTGTATTCACGGTTATTTCGAATTGCTTCAACATGTGTATAATGTATAGCGTGGTGTGTATGTGCGTACATTGATCCTTATTTGTATCATAGTTTAGATGTGCTTTATCAGTATAATGAATATTAGAAGCAGTTTTTAATTGGTGGGATGTATGGTGTTTAAGATAAGGGATTGGCTTGGAGTGAGTCTCTTGTATAAATTTGGACAAGCTGATAAATGTGGACATGTTTGGCTATTTCAGGTCTGAGGTTTGCTTTCCTTGTGACAAGTGCCAAGTATTAAAACCAGCCAGCCCATCAGTTTCACCAGCTTTGAGGTACATGAGGTCTGGAGGCCATGGGTTCTGCTTCTATTCACTAAAGACCTTGACGACAAGAGATTTGCCAATCCTATGGGTGGTAAAAATGCCACTGAATGTGCTTCAGGGGATTCAGAGGGAAGCTTCTATACAAAGCTTGGGTTGTTATATCAGAAGACAGAGGGGTGGGGATGGATATTACTTTTCCATATAGGCTGTATGACCATTCTTGCATGTTTGCTGATAAATGTGAACATGTTTGGCTATTTCAGGTCTGAGGCTTGCTTTCCTTGTGACAAGCGCCAAATAGTTTGTGGGGCAGAAACTTACAGCTCTCTTTTGTCCTTTTGGGAACCACCTGATGCTGCTGATGTTACCAAAAATCTTTCTGAATGACCAAACCAGTTCGTGTTGGTCAACTAAGTCAGTGCAAAAATAAAACATAAAGCAAACAAGGGAACAGCAGGATTTGGTATGATTATTTAAGATCTCCTAGCCCTGGGGAGATCTTTGTTCATACCCACATTTTGACGAACAGGGAGAACTGCTGTCATGTTGCTTCATATTTACATTTCTGCAGACTCAGACCAGTTCTTGGAGAAGCTTGAAGGAGGTCAAACTGTCATATTCTTCCAAAGAATCTACTGGAGAAGTTATAATAATAATGCTTAATATCTCACAATTCAACTTGCCTTTAAAGCTTGGCATCACTTTAAAGTAAAAGGAAGGAGAGATTATATCCAGACAAGCCATAATTAAAGAAAGGGTTTTGCTTAGAAAGAGCTTTGATCTCAGATGATGAATAGAAGTGTATGACTACAAATGAAGAAACAGAAACGGGATTTATAAACCAAGATTTCCAGTTTTGGTTTATACTCAAATCTTGAGGAAAATTACCATCTTATGCTTGCATTTCAGCCCCTGAAATTGAAGCGTCATGGGAATGCTTTCTGTAGTGGGGATGTTTGCAAAATGAGTTTATTAATTGATGCATGTAGACAAGAGACTGTTGGGTGGTATTAGGAAGAAGAGCCCAGCCCCGTCAGAGAAGAGGTAGGGGTAGTGCCCTGCCCTGTACGGACTTTAATGAATAGAACTTCATGCCCTAAGAACTGGATCGTCCCTCCTCACTTCATGGCCTTGGTGTTCATATGAACTGCATTATTTTTAAAGGAATATGATCCTTGAAAACAGTTTTAAAAGCCAAATGATGCACTACCAATAGGCTTATGTAGAAGCCTGAAGTCCCATCCTCCTATCTCCAGTGTAGCTACCCTGAAGCAAGAGGCTTCAGCTTCTCTACCGTAAATCAAGTGCAGTGCCATTCTCCCCAATGGCCCAATGGCATTTATCTTCATGTTTCTAAATATGTGTTTGCGCTGCTTGTAGTCGATTTATGGTAGCAAAGACTATAGCTTCCTCATGTTACCATTCCATCTCCTCTGTACCTCTGCTTCCCAATTTGGTGATATTACCAGTTTTCTATCTTTTTGGTTGTCTATGTACATATGGTTATGTTTTTCTCTTAGTCCAATGCTGCTTCTTGTCAAATTTATCAGGTCAATTCTGATAGGTCCATTTTCTGTTTTCTTGAGGATCTGCCTTCTAAAGCCTCACATTGTTATATAGCAATCAAGACTAGTTGTTCTGCAACATAGAACTTGCCTCTGAAAGTCCCCTTAACTTCATTATTTGTTCTTTTTTTTTTTTTGCCTATTGCACTTGGTATTCCCAGGCAGTCTCCCATCCAAGTACTAACCAGGCCTGACCCTGCTTAGCTTCGAGATCAGACAAGATCTGGCGTGTTCTGGGTGGTATGGCCGTAGACCGTTATTTGTTCTTATTCTCTTCTTTCTTCTGAGTTTTATCCGATTTCCTGGATTCCATGTCTTCCCATTCTTGATTTTTGACCGGAGAGTGGTGAATCAGGTCTTCTATCAGCTTCCTAGGAAAGGGGCCAGGATGAAACATTGTTAAAAACCAATATATCTGAAAATATTTTAATTAGCATGTATGTTGGAAATAGAATTATGAGCTGAAAATCACCATCATTCTGAATTTCAAAAAAATGCTTCCAATGTTACTGTTAAAGCATCCAATATCATTCTAGTTCCTGGTTCTCTGTATGTGACCATTTCTTCTCTTTTGGAAAGTTATTTTTGTTTGTTTTTGTTTTTGTTTTAATGTACTTTCCTATTGTTCTGAAATGTCCCCAAGATGTTCTTTGGTTTCCATAATTTTCATTCATCTTTTTACCTGTTAAGTGAGACTATACAATATGAAAACTCATGGTATTCAGTTTGGGGAAATTTTCTTGAATTTTTTTTCATTAATTTTATCTCCTTTATTATTTTTCCTTTTCCCTTTCCAGAACTCTTATTAGTTAGATGTCAAATCTCATAGATAATGCATTTAATTTTTTAGTCTTTATTTGTATCTTTGTTTGGCTTTAATTTTTAGGAAACTTCTCCTCATTTTAATTTTTCAACCCTTTTAGTGTCTTCTTTCCAGCTAATTTATAATTCACTTTTTTAGGGCACTTTGTTTTTGATTGTTCTATTCATCTGGCTGCATATTTCTGCAAACCCAGATCTTCTTATATCTGAGGAGGGGGATTATACTTTGTGACTTAAATTGCTTCCTGTTGCCTTCATCATCTATGTCGTCTGAGTTTCTTTCATTTGTGCATTTTTTTTTAGTTGCTTGTTTGTTTTGATTTAGACCTTTTATTTTGGAGGGGCTCCTTGAAGTTCTGGTGCCTAGTAATAGTGATCTTTTCATTAAGAGTGTGGTTTTCACCACCATGGCACGTGTATGCCTATGTAACAAACCTGCACAATCTGTACATGTACCCCAGAACTAAAAGTATAATAAACAAATAAAAAATAGAAAAAAAAGAATGTGGTTTTCAAAATCAGAGTGTAAATTCACAGTACATTAGTAGGACCTATTGAGGATGAACTTCACCAGAGCTAATTATTTTTTAATGAAAGCCTCAAATATCCTCATGCACAACCATTGTTACTTTATATATATATGTTCAGTTTCTAAAAACTAAAAATTTAATCCATAGCTCCTGAGGGAAATAAGACTGGTATAGGGCAAGTAAGAAAATGGGCTGGATTATCACTGTTCAGATGGTTCAGTTTCACTTAATTCCTGTTTTCTTTCATAACTGCCTTTGGCTGTGTCCAGTATTCCTGAGTCTAAAGCCTAGGGTCTCAATGGGGTTGGGAAAGAGGTAACTTCCTATCTGAATGGGTCATAGGTGGAGATCTGAGGTCAAATTTCTCCTGTAAAAGTATTTATACAAATCTTCTTGTTACACATCTTGTCACTTTCAGTTTTTGGGGTCTTTAAGTCTTTTCTGCATTGTTGACAGAAGCACAGTGATGGAGCTGTCCAGCTCTACAGTTTCCAAATATGAGAGGCTTAATGATGTCAATACTGTTGGAGGTGGGGATTAGGGAATTATCTCAATCTCAGTGATCAGCCTCCAAGAAGCCTGTCCCTTATGCACAGGGCAAGTCTCAGGGAGGGGGCAGCTATGAGTCATCAGCAGTTACTACTGTCATGGGCCCCAGAGAGGGGATCTGGGAGGAACCACAACATCCACTATGGAGACAGTCAGAGTCCAAACACAGAGTATCTTATATGAACTCATAGAGTATTTGGGTTTTATGCTATAGACAATGGAGAGCTACTAAAATATTTTCAATAGGGAATGGACATGATGAAATTTGCATGCTACAAAGATATCCCAGGGAGAAGGGTAAATGTAGACACAAAAAGATAAGAATAAATGCAGAGACCAGTTGGGTGGCTATGGCAATAGCATACAAGATATAAGATGAAGATCTGAAATATATATTTTGAAGTGGAAGGCTAGATTACTAAGAAGTGGGCTCAATGTGATTCAGGGATTTATCAGAAAATCCAGATGAATTGTAGACAGGAACCAAAGATAACTCTCACAATTATGTCTAAAGGGATTAAGTTAAAATGATATAATTAAGAAAAATTGGGAATATAGGAAAAGGATCTGTTGTTACATAGATTCAAGTTGAATTCACAGTCATGTCAGGGGGATACTAAAGGCCAAAATGTCATCTGACAACTCACCCAGAATCCACTATATCACCTGTATCCTTTGCTGGGTCATAAATTTATTATTCATGTTGTACATCATTTTCATTTATGGAATCAATATATATTGAGTATGTAATATATATTGGGCACTATTTTAGATGAGGGAAGAAAAGGAGTGATAGCCTATTTATGTGGTAAACTAAAATAGTAAAGCAACTGATGGGATCTTTCATAATATTTTTCTGAGCAAAATGAAGAAATAGGTTCATATTAGACAACTCAGTACACTTGCAAGTGGTTGCATGGCCTATTAATATGTGCTGACTAAGGGGCTAACATTGTCTTAAAGAAAGGTTGTATCTAAACTTGGTCCTCAGCCTAATTTTTTTTCCAACTATCTTGTTAATTATTTGGATAAAGATACAGAATGTGTGCTCATCCTATTTACTTTTGGGAGGGTGAAAGAAATATAAAACCAGTAACCATAATTTTTACTGACTGGATAAAAGAACTGAGCTTAGATGAAAAAGGATAAAGATAAATATCAATTTGTGTTTGGGGAAAAATACACTTATGAAAGCATACAACTGGGACAATGTGGCACTCAAAAAAGCGAATATGACCTTCAGTTTTATTGGTAGAAGTATACCATATGAAACAAGAATGCTGAAAGGACTGATCTGTTCCACATCATTAGGCCACACCTACCTGATTGGTTTCAGTTGTGTATATCATACTTTCCAAAAGGCATCCATCCCAGAAAAAGCAAAAACACTTAGAAATCAGGGCATTGAAAGCTTAAACTTAAAATACATAAAGAAGAGATGAAGGAAATGAAAATATTTATCTTTACTAAGTGTAGAATTGTTTGGGGGTTATATAGACTGGGGAATATGCTATTATCATTGAATATTTGATTCAAGGCTTGTGGCTAGTATATTATTTTAAATGTCTTCTTAGAGCAGATCTGGAATCAAGGGGTAAAACCTTTAGAACAATTCTCAGAAAAAAAAAAATAAGTGGTCCTCTTATTTTTTTTTTCTTACCAAGGCCACCTAATTACTTGGCAAATATACAGTATGTTATCAACAAATTTAGTTTTGAATTAGACAACCTTTAAAAATATCTTGAATGATGAAATTCTCTGATTGTGTAACCTGAGAACTGAAGGACTGCATTCAAGTACTAGGGTGTTTTCAATCTTTTTGAGTTGAGTTCCAGATGCACCAGGCCCTTTCAGGCACCCTTCATCATGCATCCAACCCACTGCTGGGTCTCCAGCCAGCAGAATTGAGAAACTCAGGACCTTTCTTGCCACATGTGTGTCCTTGAGGTTCTGAAAACTGGGAAAATGGAGGGAGTGGGTGTTTCCAAGGCATTCAATACTTTGGCAGAAAAAAAGTAAGTATGCTAAAAGGCATAAATTTAAAGTTACCCTTTCATTTCAACACAGTTTCTGTGGATCCAAGACTTTTGACTGAGTCACCAAGTCAGCCACAATATAACTATTTCAACTGACTAGGAATTTTATTTCTTAGTCACAGTAATGTAATGATCTGGACATTTATATCCTCTCAGTCACCTAGTACATACTGTCTTCACTTCAAACTGAATAATATATTAAAGATAATATTGCTCATCGAATACTACACTGTATGAAAATACTACAGGTTAAACAAAATCACTTTAATCCATTTAAAAATAGTCAAACCTCAGGTCTCTATTCATAATGATTTTTTTCCCCTCAGAAAATATGCAAGGAGCAAACAATACATGACTCATTTATTAAAGCTTCCATGTTTTTATTGCAAATTCCTAGTCAGGCTTTGGAATAGATACTTCCCTTCTACAATTACCATATTCTCTGAGTCACTAGGTGTCTGGTTGTTGACAGGAAAGCCTGTTCCTATGTCCTTGTACTATCACATGTGGGCAGGATAAAATGCAACTCTAGAATTGGTACTAAAGGTGGGTGGAAGTTCCACTCTTAGATCCAGGCACCCTCAGGCTCAGCCCTGAGCCCTGTGCTTTGCAGGCTTCTCAAGCTGTTATGTACAAATAGACATCTTGGGATATGATTCAAATGCATTCTGTGATCCCTTAGAGCTAGGGTGGGGGCCTGAGAACTTGCATTTCCACAAGTTCCCAAATGATGCTGACGTTGCCAGTTCATAGACCATGCTTTGAGAACCATTGACTTAGTAATTCCCATTCTGTCTTTCTTTTAGACAGACACTTCCCCACAGGAAAAGTTCTTGTGACTTAGGGAACTTGCCAACTCAGAACCTGTGTCTTTTTTTTTTTTTTCTAAGACACACTTTGGGTATCCAAGACCCCAGGATTCCCTGTCCAGACATCCTCCCAAAACTGTGCATACCTGTCCCCAGTCTGTCCTTATAATAGAAGACTCCACCAGTGTATACACACCTTATCTAATGGTGGCCAGAAAATCAGCTATTTGAAAAAGGTTAAATTGTATGGGTAGGGGTTGGGGTAGGGGGACACACAGATGTGCCCCATCAAAAACCTCTCCTAGTGCAGGGTGGAGATTAGGGTAGAAATGGAAAAGGGATGGTCTATGATTAGAGGACCTTTGTTGTATTCTTTCTCCAGCAAGCAAGTATTGTGGTGGTCTTGCCCAGATACTCACGTAAATGACAGGGAGAAATACTATCCTGTTATGGTTCATCCCTGATTTTAAGGGACCAGGACCACAGATGATTCTTGGATGGTTCTATTTCCTGAGGAAGCATTGCAGTTATAGTGCTTTTCTTAGGATGAAGGAAAAATGTTTTCCTCTTTTTTATATAACCTGCTACATACTTTTCCCAGATGACCACAAATGTAGGGGATAGTGTATGTGCTTTAGATTTCAGCTGAAATATGACTAACTTCCTGTGTGAATTTGAGCAAGTCAATTGACCTCTTTGCCCTCAGTTTTTTTTTTTTTTTTTACCTTTAAAATGGGAGTAAGGATGCTTCCCTGTTCTATGCCACCTTCTTATTTCCACCCAATTTAATTCTATGACTTTTTCAGTTTTTTGTTCAAATGCTACCATCTTGGATTAGATCAAGTGCCTGTATCTCATCTGGAGGTAACTTCTCATTGCGCTTGCAACTGTTTGTCCTTGTTTTTGTGGTTTTGTTTTAATGTCTTTCTAGCTCATTGGACTCTGAGCGAGCAGAGATCATGCTTCCTTAGTTCCCTGTTATATTCTCTCTCTCTCTCTCTCTCTCT
>NW_016107628.1:0-52178 GCF_001604975.1 Cebus imitator
GCAAATGGATGTGTGGGTGTGTGGGCATGTACTATAATCTCAGGTCATGCAGATCTTCACATTTCTTTGACTAATGAATCACAAGGAGCCTGAGCATTTCCAGAGAAGCTGAATGGTGGAGGCAAGAGATAGAGGGTCAGCCACAGCCAGTTCCAAGATGCATGTGGTATGCATCGTGCCATTTCAGTCACGTTTCCAGAGACATCCAGGTTTTTGAGGGCCTGTAGGGATGTAGTGCCTTGGGATTTGTGCTCTGTATTTGGCGTATCTGGTCCTCTTGTATCTCGTCCCCCTTTCTTCCTTTCCTACTGGCCCATGAGAGTCACCCTTCACCAGAGTTGGGCCTTTCATGTCCCACAAGTAGTTTCAGTGGGGGAGCTCAAGCCTGGCACACAGTGGCAATTCCTGTCCCTTGGGATTCTCAGTGCTCACCTCTAAGAACCTGAGAGATGGCAGGGGGATGGGCCGGGGACTTGGAGGCTAGGGAAACACAGATCTTGAGATAGTCATGGTGAGGGGACAGGTTCTTAGTCTCCAGAGTTTCAAGCTTTCACTTTTATTCTCCGTCAGGGAAAACCAGCATGTTCTGTTATTAGAGTCATCTGCCTTCAGGGTTGTTTTCACTCCAGCCTTTGGGGATCACCTTTAACACGCTGATAAATCCTCTAGATGTGTTTAAACCTTGACTGTTCATAAAGAACTTTAACTTAAATCTTTAAAACTGTGATCCCATAACAATCTCGTGATATGGATAAGGCACGTAGCCCATCCATTTTAAATTCACCCATTTTACAGATGATAGACTGAGGCTCAGAGAGATTATGTGTCATCTTCCAGTGATCAGTGAAACCAAAGAGTCAGCACAGCCCAACTGTAGAAATGTAGCAGGAAGGAAGAAAGCCTCAGAGAACCACAGCGTCCCTGACCAGACAGAACTGAAACCAAGACGCCGGATTACTGTGATGTTTCTCATGCCTGTGCTTTCCTCATCCACTGCAGAGCATGCATGTCCGTGTTTTCCTCCCTCCACAGCATCTGGGCCAGGCCCTTGGTAGTCACTGAGCACAGGGGCATCTCTTGGGCCCATGGCAAGAGAATGTGTAAGAAAAGTGTGGTCTTAAAAAATGTTCACCGTCCTGTTGGAAATGGGTTTATAATGTCGGGAAAAGTCCACACCAAGACAATGGATTACTCAGCAAGGCTAATTTTACTTTCTGCAGGAAGGGTGCAACTCTCCGGCAGTCTTGCCACAAGAATACACCTGAGCAAGGGAGACAGAGACATTTATACCTTTTATAACCTGACGCAATCACCCTACAGCTGTGTCCAGTTCCCATTGGCTGGAATGGGACCTCACATTCTAAATTGGCTAAATTTTGGATGTTGGCTAAAAACCTGGAAATTTTCTAAAGAAGTAAAGGCAGTAGAGAACAAAGGAAAAGAGGAAGTAACTTGAGGAAGCTTAGAGAAGTGATAACATTTTCAAATAAGGAAAGGGAACAAGCTATGACCTAAGACTTGCCTGGGCTTTTCCAGGCATGACAGGGCAAATATCTTGGTTAAAGTGTAAGAACTAAGAACACAGGATGAACTTATTTCTTTAGTATGACAAACAGCTACCTTAAGGTTATTAGCCAAAGCTTTAAAATAACTTAGCCTTTGAAGAAACTATTATCTATTCGTAATGAACTAAGAGGAAAGCTTTGAAGAGGAAGCTTTTATTTATTCTTATTTCCTACAGTTCCTCAGTTCAATTCTAGAAACATCAGTTAAGGCCTCTTGGGTGCCAGGTCCTATGCTGTGTGTGTGGCTGGGGAAAAGGGGGTGTCAGTGTGACACAGGAAAGAATTCGGCATGGGAAGGCCTGCTGCCGACAGCGTGGTATGGTAAACAGAGCATCGGCTCTGGGGACAGACACACCTGGGTTTTAACATGGACTCTGCTGTTCCTAGCTGGTGACTAAGCTCTTTGAGTCTCATGGTCTTCACCTATAAGGTGGAGGTGAAAGAACACCCACCTTACAACTGTGTTGGGAGGGTTAAGGAAAGTAATATGCATAATGTGCGTGGCAAAGTCTCTGGCTTTTGGGACTTGTGCCCTGCATCTGACCCCTCCCTGTCTCTGTCCCCTCCTCCCTTGAATCCAGGATTCACTGGATTCACTGGATTCATCCCACTACACCTCACTGTGAGGCTCAACCGCCGGCCTGACTTCACAACACAGCTTTTGGTATGAGGCAGAATGGAGTAAATGCTTGAAACAAAACCATCCAGCAAAAGCACAGGCCGAAGGGAACCAAGGGGAAGCATGGCTGGACAGGAAGTGTGGAGCTCAGATAAGGCTGCAACAAGGAAGCAGAACAGAAACTGGGCTAGTGAGTTACCACACTAGAGGGTGCAAGCCGGGGGCAAAGCTGCTTGCTCCAGGTGGAATACTTCTAGGTTAGCTTTCAGGCATGGGCCGTATTGGGGGAGGGGAATGTCTGTCTGGTGTCAGCACCACCCTGTGTGGGATGCTTCCTGCTGCCCACTCCAGGCAGAGCCAGATAGTTAGTTCCATGGAAGAACATAACATTGGACCAGCCAATGGAGTCGCACCACACCCATGGTGGTCACCGGGATCTAGGAGGGTCTGTCATTCTGCCCCTGCTGCTGCTCTGAACAGCAGGTGGAGAGCCTCTCCTGGATATTGTGTTCGGTCCCTATGGAGGTCGCCACAATAACCATGGGAGAAGCTGGGGGCCCAGCCACCTTTTCCCAAGTGGAAAGCCGGTACGTGGGTTGCCTGAGCGTCATGGGTCCAGGTCTATCCCTGCATGCAGGTCAGCAACCTGAGCTGGGAGGATGCAGGGTCCAATCGAGCCCACGTCAACCTGAGGATTTCCCTCAACACCCTCACCTGGGAGTCCCATCTGCAAGTCTATGGTGAGTGTCTTGGAGATGGCAGCAGTGGGTGGGGCAGTGTCAGCCTCTCGGTCATTTCTACACCTTTAGTAACAGTCGCAATTTTCTTTCTAATTGCAAGATTAATAAATGCTCACTTTTTTTTTTAAAGACATGTAAGTTAGATTTGCCTGAGAGAATCTCCTGAAAAATATCAAGCCTGAGGATCTACCCCAGACCACCTGAAGCAGAGCTCTTGGGACGGTAGTGGTCAGAGAATGGGATTTCAGGCCGAGAACTGAATATTTTGTCACAACCTACTCTTGTGGCCTGGAGCTTTCTCATTACTAAAATGGGAACAATACCTGCTTGTGAGAATGAAGGGCATATGAAAGTGCTTTGGAAAGATGCAGAGGGATGCTCTTATCAAATTCCTTGAAGAAATTTAAAAAATGTTAGCAGGAGAAACTACAAAGGAAGTGATGGGCTGGGTGTCAAGCACACACAGCAGCGAGAAAGGCCTATGAAAGATGCTACACTGAGCCACTTTGAGATTCAGACAATTGATTACTCATATAGGTAGTGAAAGGAAGAGGAGCCAAGGGTCCCAGGCCCCTGGGCACTTGTCCCACACACCAGAAAAGATGACATTGAAACAAAAGCGGCCAGATGGCTGCAGTGGGAGCTGAAGAATACCCAGATGCTGAGGGGCCAATTCTACACTGCAGCAAAGAGGACTTAGAGACTGCAGCTGTGTTCTGAGGACAGGAAGTCCCAAACTACATCAGAACCCCAGGGGCCAGGGGAAACGGTCTCATGACAGCCTCCCAGGGGATATGGCTTCGAGGCTGTGCCTCACAGGCCACCTGAACTCTCATTCTGGGTGGATCACATGGTATTTTGCCAAGACTCAGTTTAGCAGAGGTTTCAGCCTTCGCCTGAGGGAGCTGTGCAAGGTCTCAGGGTGCTATGGCAGAGCCGCTCCCCTGCAGCGAGTGAGGGAAAAAAGGACAGGTGATGAGTGAGGATGGACGTGGGAAGGCAGCTAGGGAACCTTCCCAGACATTTTCCTTGGATTCTGTGTTAGGAAATATTCCTATTTCATCTAGGAGGAATATTTTCTATCACAGAATCCAAGGAAATATTTCCTATCACAGAGTCCAATGGAGTTGATGGTCTCTAGTCAGGTCCACATGGCTGGGGAGGTGGCATGTCTGCCATGAATCAGGCCTGGGCTGGGTATGGCCCACTTCTCTCAACAGGACCAGGGCACAATGGAAGTGGGCTGCTGGGACTTGGGGTTGGGTTGCTCACTGGGGTAGGTTGGGCCCAAAGCTACTGGGAGAGCCCCTCCGGCATCGCTGATGGTCATTCTGACAGCATGAACTTAGTGTGGTATTGTGTCGGGTGGATTCTGGGTAGAGGATAGTGTTGTGCCAATGCATCAGGGATGGGGTCTTCCAGAGAGCCCTTCTCTCTGGGCTGGCACTCCAATGGCAAGGCAGTGCTAATGGCCAGGCTCCCATCCTTCACAGGATATTTCCTACGTCACTGAAGCCTCACTACAGCCCTGCCAGTATGCAGAACAGGAATCTTCATTTCTAGGAAGGAAATGGAATCTTAGAAAGGGAAAACAAGACACCTATGACATAGAGCTAGAAAATGGCAGATTTGGGAATAGAACTCAGGTATTCTGATGCTGTGCCCTGTACCTTGGTTCTCTGGGTTTCTGGTATGTTGCCATATTTATTGGCCTGAACTAGAGAGGATGCTGGGTGAGAAAAGGGCCTATAGAAGTCAAAGAGTTTGCATCCAGGGGCCCGATCTATAGAAGACACACGGGAGAGCCAGCAGCAAGGGACCCACCACTGGGAATGTCCAGGCTGCCTTCTCCTGGGGGACACGCTGGGTCTGTGTGGTCCTACTTTGCACAATTGGGCTGCCCCTGGGGCTGCAGTCGTGTGGGCCACAGGGCTATGCGATGCGACTTTGTTGAACCTGTCTCAGGCCTGGTGTCTGCAGCTGCTCTTCTCGCCTCCCCCAAATCCTTCTGGGTCTGGCCTGGGGAGGCTGGTGTACAAATAATGGCAATGTGAACACCTCAAGCACTTAAGAATATCTGGGTCATGGCCCTGGGGCAAGAGGAGATGGAGACCTGCTCCCCAGCCTGGATAACTCTGCATACTTCCTCAGTCAACATCACCAGGGATTTCACCCTGCTAGTCTATGGGATGGAGGCCCCACATTTGAATTTGACCTTTCCTCTACTCTGCTTGGCCACACCAGAGCCTCCTCATAGAGCACTCCCCCCCAACCCCCAGCCACCTCCCCTGGGACTCCTGATCAACATCTGGAAGCACAGTGTATGCTGTAGAGCCCCCTATGGGGCAAATATGTAATTACAACACAGCTCCATGCTTGCATTCCTTTATTCAGAGCAGGGGTGGGAACCCTGGATTTTGGGTCAGATTCACTGGATTTGGGTTTTGGCTTTACTACTTAAATAGATGAGACTTTGGAGAAGTTATCTAAGCATTCTGAACCTGTAAAATGGAATTGATCTAGCATCGTCTCTGTCTACTTCATGGAGTTGTTCTGGAAGTCAACTGAGATATTAAGTGACATGGCCTTACAAAGCACAAAGCTCTGGAACAGATGTGGGCAGATCCTGCCTCTGCTGTTCCTTATGTGTATTCAAGGTGATGCAAGGTTTGGGCACCAATGCCCTGCATTTTCTGTACTGTGAAGTGGAGGCCCAGAGCAGTTTCCCAGTCCTCAGTTTATTCCCTTTTGCTCACACAGAGCAGCGGCTTGGCCTCATGCCACACTGAGCTCCA
Organism: Cebus imitator; assembly: GCF_001604975.1. NCBI lineage: Eukaryota > Metazoa > Chordata > Mammalia > Primates > Cebidae > Cebus > Cebus imitator. The sequence continues at coordinate 5,720 of NW_016107628.1, forward strand.
GGACTGGTGAGGATGGATGCTGCATTGTCATTCTCATATGTCATTGTGTGGCAGAGAGCAGAGGAGGCAGCGTGACTTACAGCTGCACACCCCTGGGGCCCTGGACTGTTGTGTCCTGTGGAGGGTCTGTCCTCAGTGTCTCCTTGAGGCCTGGGGACAGTGCTCTAACCTTTACCTGCATGGTCAAGAACCCAGTCAGTAACAGCAGCTCCCACCCCGTCTCAGTGCCTCACTTCTGCATAGGTACCAGGTACCTGGCTCCTCAGTCTGCCTAGTGGCCTGAGCAGCTCTGGGGTTGACGGGGAGAGTGGAGGAAGAAGTCTCGGTTCCCTTCAGACCCAGGGCAAAGGAGCTGACACCCTTGGGAGGAGGGAGGCTGGGGTAAGTGGGTGTTGGTCTGTGTGGTCATGACAGTGAAAGGAGAAGACCTACTGGAGCTGGCGGGGAGGCTGGAAGGGCTCACACAGGAGGAGCTGGATGGAGCCTGTGGCTGCCCTGACTGCATGGGGAGACACTGACACTGAGATTGTGGGTTCCCTTCTTTGTCTACAGGTCAGAGGATACAGTGGGGAAGACAGTGATCAGCATCCTTGGGAAGTTGGCCACTTGGCCCCTGGAGGTCCCAGCAAAGCAAGAGGTAGGAAGTATTGCATGGAGCTCTCTAGAACATGTTGCTGTTTTAAAACAAGGACCAACAGGCAAACCAGTCCTGGTTTCTGAGACTCAGGGACCCTACAGTGGACGACTGAGCATCCCCCGCCACAGCTACTCTCTTCAGATCAGCCCCCTGAGGCTGCAGGACTCCCACCCCTGTGAGCCTCGATAACTCTTCATACTTCCCCAATGAGTATCACCAGGGATTTCACCCTGCTTGTCTATGGTAAGGAGGGGTGGAGGGCCCCACATTTGAATTTCACCTTTTCTCTACCCTGCTTGGCCAGACCAGAGCCTTCTTATAGCTCAAGCTTTCCTTTCTTGGTTCAGAAAGGCTGCAGGAGCCCAGCATCATTGCCAGCTCCTAGATCATGAGGAATGGGACCTGCTTCATTACCCTGGCCTGCTCCCTGGAACAGGCTGGAGAGAATGTACAGTATAGCTGGGAGCCTCCCAGTCATGGGGCAGTTGTGTCCCATGTGGGACCACTCTGAGTGTCCCCTGGATACCTGGGGACAGTGAGAGCTACCACTGCACTGCCAGGAACCCCATCAGCCAGAACTCCAGCTCTGTCCTCACCAGACCCTTTTGCTCAGGTAATGTTTTTCCTTCTGACTCTCTTCTTCCTGACAAGACTTGGTCTAGGTCCTTAGCATCCCTACCTGCCTTTCTCTTGGATCCAGAAGTATTTGAAGAAATGGAGGAGCCAGAATAGTTGGCAACAGGAAGTGTCTGTGGGGTGGCAGGAGACGAGGGCTCTGGAGCCACCATCCCAGGGCCTGCCTCGGTCCACCTTTTCTCTGTTGGCCTTGGTCCTCTGTGTCTGACCTGCTGCAGACTCAGTGAGGCATTCAGCTCATTCTTGGGACTCCCTCAGGAAAGGTGCTGCCTTACCTACACTCAACCCTGCAGAGCCCACAGAGGGAAGTTTCAAAACCACTTGTCTGTGTTGTCAGAGAAGCCTTAGCACCTCTGCCTAGAGCTGCTCTGAGAGACCCTTGGGGCTGTGCTTTTCTGGAAGGCAAGGTGCAGGCGGGTTCTCCTGTACCTGCCTAGCTTTGTGTGTCCCATAACACCCAGCACAGATGCTTCTTAAATGCTTGTCAGACCCACATTTTTTTATACCTATTACATGTTGTGTATTAGAGATGCAGAGAAAATTAAGAATGTGTTTTTCTCACAGCTCAGTGGAGAAGAAAAGACACAAAAAGCCCATAATAGAATACATTCAGTGTTGTCTTCGTATAACACAATACAGAACTCTCCTAAAGTGATTTACCAGGGCAGGAAACTTCTAAAATTCAATGGGAGTGTTGGGAAATCAAATGGAGAAACTCTCAGAAAGTAGATATAAAGGCAAACAGATGAAAGTATAAGAGAAAAAATAAGACAGTTAAAGAATCAGCCCAGGAACTCCAAACCCTGGATAACACAGTCCCAAAAAGGGACATGTCTTAGTCTATTCTGTGCTGCTATGCCAGAATCCCACAGACTGGGAAGTTTATAAACAGTAGAAGTTTATTTGGCTTATGGTTCTGGAGACTGGGAAGTCCAAGATCAAGAGGCTGCATCTGGTGAGGACCTTTGTGCTGCATCATAATATGGTGGAAGGTATAACATGATGAGAAAGAGAGCAGCTGTGTGTTTATGTATGTGTGTGTGAGAGAGAAAGGAGGCTTAACCCAGCCTTTGATTAGGAACCAACTCCCACAATAACTAACCCACTCCCACAATAATGGCATTAATCTATTCATGAGGGCTCTTAAAGTTCCCACCTCTCAACTCTGTTGTATTGGAGATTAATACAGGCAGCAGGACCAGAGCACCCAGTGAAAGATATTATCAACTACAGGAAAAACAACGAATTGTTAGGAAGGAAATTGAATCATTGTACTCTACATGGCTCAAATGTGAATACTTATTATCATAAATGTTAAATACAGTTTAGCAAAAAGCTGTGTTATAACATACTCTGGCAGGATGGGCAGAAAGGCCTGTGTGTTGCTGAGTGGCTAATGAGGGTGGAGGACAGGATAAGAGAACCAGATATCTGTCTCCATAGCAGGAAGTCAGTATATAGTGTCTAAAATCAAGAAAGGGCCAAATAAATATATCATTTCTAATATCAAGGAAGTATCATGAGAAAAACCAAATAATTGACAATGGTTGCCTATGGGAAACAGCAGTTCTGGTTATAGTGTGGCAGAAGTCTGCTTTTTATTTATTTTTTTATGTCTTATGCTATTAGTTGAATAGTTGAACTATATATCTTTAGTATTTTGAAAAAAAATTAAAAGTGTTAGAAAGCACATGCACCAAGAGATAAAGAACAATAACAAAAAAGAGAACTCAAAGGTCCAGGAGCTTGACTGTGTGGAAATGGGAGGGTTTTGACGGGCAATGGGATTCTACAGGAAGAGTGGATGAATGGTTTAAATAAAGAGGCAGAGATTAATCAGTCAAATTTTAGTTGAAGCAAAATTATAGTTGAATATCTTTTCTCCAAATCTAGCTTCAATTATGCATTCAACAAAATTCAACATTGCTAACTAGTTAATATTTATGCTTATTTACAAATATAACAACATTTCGTAGCTAGGGAAGCAGTTCTGGAGCTGTCAGTGACCTTGCTTGTTGTTCCACACAAGGTCATTCAGGGACTCCAGGTAGCATGATCCTGAGAGCAAACACACTTGGGCGGCAACCTGCCATCTGAATGTGAAGGAGAAGGAGAATTAGTACAGTACCTGTTTTTGAGATCTTGAAGTTATCAGCATTTTGTAGGAGTGGAATACTTCATCTCCTGGCCCCTAACCTCCGGGCAGCAAAATGAGAAGCTAACTCTTGCTGGAAGAGGTCCCAAGAGACTGAAAGCTCTGCGCGTCCCTTGGAAGAGAAGAGCTCAAATCTTGCCACTTACACAAAAAGCCAGGGAAGTCGATGTCTACTGGAAATTGTTTTAGGTGTGAGGTATGAACTGTATGTATCTGAAGGCTTCCTGCCTGCCTGGGTGCTGTCAGGTGCCCTTGCTGTGTGACAGGGGAAGTGAGAAGAGGTAGAAAGAGGAGGAAATGACTAATGACCCTCAAGAGCAGATTGATGACCATCCTTTGAAAGAGTAAGTTGACAGTTCAGACTACGCAGAAACACATTGTTGGAAAAGCCACCTTCACTTTTCTTAGCCAAAAAGTAAACAGATTGCTACAATCTGGCATCTTTGCAGCTTTACCCACTCTTTCCACACCCCAAAGTGCAGCCATTAAAGCCCCGCGGTCACTACACATGTCTCCACGCTGTCACCTTGCTTCTCTTTCTCCCTGAGGGGACCCGTTGACCTTTCTCCATCTGGCTCAATCTGTGTCAAGCTGCTTCTTGACCCATTTGTTTTTCCATCAGTCCTGAGCTCTTTGAAGTTAAGGGTCATGCTTTATCCATCTCTGCTTCTTGACCACAGCACATAGTTGGTGCTCACTAAATACTTGTTGAGAAGTGTGCCAACTAAAGAAAAGCCAAGCTTTTATAGAATTCAAGTAGTTTTACTTAGTCTTATTGAGGATTGCAACCCAGGAGACTCTTTCGGAGAGTTTCTGCTAGACTGCTCCAAAGCAGTGTTTCAGCCCACGGCTTCTACATAAGGTGACATTCTGCCTGTGCTCAGAAGTTACATAAGAGCAAAATTTCACCAAAGCCTGGGTGCAGGGTACATCTAGTTGTAGGTGACAGAGGCACGATGATTAATCCTGTCAGCCATTATCTTATGTGTGGAAAAAAGACAAAGGCCACTATCATTGAATTTATCTTTTCTAAAAATGCAGTGATTCAGGCAAGAGATGTGGTAACCTGGGCTCTATCCTTCTTATCTTCAAGGCATCCTTCTGGAAGGCTGCCCTCAGTCACTGATTCAGGGGCTTTGTGAAATTCTGCTGGAAGCCAAATAAACAAACATGGCCTCTTATGTATGCTACTTTGCTTACAGAGTAAGTGAATTAAAAAGAAAGAAAGAATGAATGAGTGAAAGTCTTTGTGGAAGAAGCAAACTATCCACTTCTGTTTGCCTACCCCACAGTTCTGGGTTTGGCTAGGGAGAGTTCACATCCCTACTGGTGTTTATTTTAAATTTTGAAGCAATAAGGAAATTCAGAAATGGACACAAAATTCAGGGGTATCTATTTCCTTTCTCCTCTTATTTATACGTGTTATATTTTGCCTTAGCTATTCTTTTCCTTGTATGCTTTTAGACTCTCATTTAGACCATATTACCTCAATATTCTTCTCTTAGAAGACTTTCCGAAGCAGGTTCCATTCAACACTTTTACTCCACAGAAATACTGTGTGTAAGGCCGGGTGTGGTGGCTCATGCCTGTAATCCCAGCACTTTGGGAGGCCGAGGCAGGTGAATCACCTGTGGACAGAAGTTCAAGACCAGCCTGGCCAACATGGTGAAACCCCATTCTTACTAAAAATACAAAAATTAGCTGGGTGTGGTGGCGCACAACTTAACCCCAGCTACTTGGGAGGTTGAGGCAGGAGAATTGCTTGAACCTAGGAGATGGAGGTTGCAGTAAGCCAAGATTGCACCACTGCACTCCAGCCTGGGCAACAGAGTGGCACTCCCTTTTCAAGAAGAAGAAGATGAAGAAGAGGAAGAGGAGGAGGAAGAAGAAAGAAGAAAAGAAGAAGAAGAAGATTAAGAGGAAGAAGAAATAATAATAATTTTGTGTGTTTTCCTCAGTGTTTATGAAGCTTAATGTGCAAGTATTTTCCTAAGGTTCTATATTTTATTGACAAACAGACAACAAAACAAGAAACAGACTGGTAAATGGCTGAATTTGTGCATGGTTTGCCAGCAGGGCCAAAAGGAGGCAGCAGTGAGCTAACCCGGGGCTTGCTGTGTGACTTGGACCATCCTGTTACCCCCAGCCTGCATTGTTACCTTGCTTTCATTTTCTCTTTCTGAGATGAGGAACTTGGACTAAGTGATCCTTAGAGTCTCTTCAACTCCAAAATTCTGTGTGTAAGTTTTAAATAGATGTTTTGGACCGATTTAGCTCTGGGGACAGAAAAGTGGATGAAACAGACAAAGATATCCTATTCTTATGAAGCTTGCATTCCCATGGGGCCTTCCAGACGCTATGGTTGTCATAGTGGTGAGGAGGCTGTCCGGAATGGAGGGTATGAGGCTGGGTAGGAAGTCAGACCAGGGCTTGACCAGTAGACATCAGACAGATCCAGGGACAAAGCAAAGCAGGAAATGGATGAAATTCACTGGGGCCAAGTGAGATGGGAGTAGGGAACAGGCTCTCCAAAGGGCCAGGCAATCAGAGGGATTGTGGTGGGTCTCCGATTGACCAGGAGACATGGCAGAGTTGTACCCACAGGACAGTTGGGTCTGCAGCACCTCCAGAACCAGGAAACCTGTTTAGCAGCCCTCAACAGGGCTTGTTTCTGCTCGTGGGGAGATAACACAGGTCCCAGCATGCAAGTGACTGGGAGGGAACATGGAGAACGCAGCGAAGAGGAGATAGAAAGAGCACGGGAGGAGTCGGGAGGAACAGCTCGGAGCTTTATAGCTGACAAGCCTTCTGTAAGAGTTGTGTGAATGAGTGAATGACACAGAGGGGAGTGTTAACTACTTTGCTTGGTCTGTGAGCACGGGTCAGTTGCCTCTTATCACATGCCTCAGCTTTATAATGATACAATTAACTCTTATTCTCAGGTCTTCAATTACTCTTTATGCTTAAATTTCTAGAGGCTCAGTTCTGAATGGAGTCTATATAATTGGTTACGATGACGTAACTTCTGTGGAAGGATTATGATGTCACACTCTGCTAAACATTTTATGTGTATGATTATCTTCACCTTTAATCTCACTACAACCGTATGAGGTAGAAAGTATTTTCCACATTTTATAGAAGAGAAAACTGAGGTTCCAAGAAGCTAAACATTTTGGTCATGGTCATAGGACTAGGAGAAGATACATGATGTCCAGAGTTGCTTTTCCCTTCTCTCTCTCTCCGCGCCCCCTCCCTCCCTCTCCCTCTCTGTCTCTCTCTCCTCTCTCCAAGTTTTCAGGGTGGTGAAAGTAATGCAGATTAGTGATTAACCACTGTGGAGAGCAGAACATGGGCTTTTTATTTTCTCTCTCTCTTTGTTTTTTTTTGAGACAGAGGCTCGTGCCACCATGACCAGCTAATTTTTGTATTTTTGGTAGAGACTGGGTTTCACCACGTTGGCCAGGATGGTCTCCATCTCTTGACCTCGTGATCCACCTGCCTCGGCTCCCAAAGTGCTGGGATTATAGGTGTGAGCCACCACGCCCGGCCCCTTTCCCTCACTTTTAATTAAATATTCTTTCATTGCATTTTCCTGGTGCTCTAAGCCAGCTCACCCCTGGTTTTTTATTCTGCCCAGTTTGGAATGGAGGTGGTATATATGGAAGAGCAAAAGCAAACTTTAGGTGGCCTCAGCCCTAAAGTGGAGCTGTGATCCACACCACTGTCTCCTCTTAACTGCCTCAACCACTCAACCACCTGCCTTCCTGTCCCCCCATCTTTGAAGTTTAGATCTTAGCCGTTAACTCTGGGCCTCACCTCTGTCTCTCTGTGTCCTCATCTTGTTTGCTTTCTTCCAGACTAACTTCACTCCAGGATTGTTCCTTTTGGAGTATCTTATACCTAGCTGGGGCTGTCCCAGCCTTATATAGGATCTGCCTTGGCAGAGGGAAAACAACTCTTGGTCCCTGTCATGGTTAATTTTATGTGTCAACTTGACTGGGCTAAGAAATGCTCAGATACCAGATAAAACATTGTTGCTGGGTGTCTCTGACGGTGTTTTCAGAGGAGATTAGTATTGGAATCAGCAGATGGAGTAAAGAAGATCCCCCTCACCAATGAGGGTGGGCATCATACGTCTATCAAGGACCTGACTAGAACAAAAAGGCAGAGTGGAGGATTAAGGAAGGACTTGTTACAGGTTATACAATTATAACTAGATATGAGGAAAATGTCTAATGTTCTATAATCCATCCCAAACTAGGCAGAATAAAAAACCAGGGGTGAGCTGGCTTAGAGCACAAGGAAAATGAAATGAAACAATGTTTGATTAAAAATGAGAAAAAGGGGCCAGGCACGGTGGCTCACACCTGTAATCCCAGCACTTTGGGAGGCCGAGGTGGGCAGATCATGAGGTCAAGAGAGCAAGACCATCCTGGCCAACATGGTGAAATCCGGTCTCTACTAAAAATACTCTAGGATGACTATAGTTAACAGTAATGGATGGTTTTAGATAACTAGAAGGAGGATATTGAATGTTCCCAACACAAAGAAATGATAAATGTTTGAGGTGACAAATATGTTCATTACCTTTATCACTACAAATTATGTGGCTCTAAACATTACTATGTACTCCATGAATATGTACATAATTATTTGTCAATTAAAAAAATAAAAGACACACCATGGAATACTATGCAGTTATAAAAAAGAATGGGATTATGTTTTTTTGTGGGAACATGGATGGAGCTGAAGGCCATTATCCTTAGGAAACTAACACAGGAACAGAATACCAAATATTGCATGTTCTAACTTATAAGTGGAAGATAAGTGATAACTCATGGACACAGAGAAGGGAACGACAGACACTGGGACCTACTTGGGGGTAGAGGGTGGGAGGAGGGAGAGGAGCAGAAAAAATAATGATTGAATACTAGGCTTAGGTCTGGGTGGTGAAATAATCTATATGACTAACCCCCACGACATGAATTTACCAATGTAACAAACCTGCATATATACCCCTGAAGCTAAAATAAAAACAGAAAGGTGAAGGATAGAAGATTAGTTTCTTTGTTTGAGCTGAGACATCTATCTTCTCCTGCCCTCAGACATTGACAATCCTGGCTCTTGGACTTTTGGACTCAGACTGAGGTTTATACCATTGGCCTCCTAATTCTAAAGTCTTCAGACTTAAACAAAATTATATCTCTGGCTTTCCTGGTTCTCTGGCTTGTAGAGAGCAGATCACGGGACTTCCTTGACCTCCATAACTGTATGAACCAATGTTGATAATAAATCTTTATACATGTGTATATCTCTCACCTACTGGTTCTGTTTCTCTGGAGAACCCTGACTGAGATAGAGTTTCGTACTGAGAGTGGTTCTAGAGGAAACAATTTTAAGAATGAGTTTTCTGAACTGACTCTGGAGTCTCTGGAATTGGCTAATTCGATTACATTTAAAGATGCTAATGACTTTATTTCTAGTAATAAGGAAAGCAGTGATAATCAATGACATAAACGATTTATAGAGAGATATGAAAAATATCTGCATTGAATACTTCTAATCAACCACTTATATGAAGCAAGGAGCTCATTGACTCTGTATATGATACTTTTAAACATTTTTAGAAAATGAGAATATAATGACATTGGTTGGTTTCTCCTAATATCAATGGACAAGTGGTAAAAGAAAAAGATGAACTTAAGGATTTAAATTCCCAGGCACAGTGGCTCACACCTGTAATCTCAGCATTTTGGGAGGCTGAGGCAGGCATGGCCAACATGGTAAAACCCTATCTCTACTAAAAATACAACAATTAACTGGGCATGGTGGTGGGCACCTGTAGTCCCAGCTACTCGGGAGGCTGAGACAGGAGAATTGCCTGAACCCAGGAGGTGGAGGTTGCAGTGAGCTGAGATTGAGCCACTGCACTCCAGCCTGGGTGACAGAGTGACACTCTATCTCAAAAAAAAAAAAAAATTCCAACTAGAGCATGGTATAAATGACCTAAAAGCTGGTAGTGTGCCCTCGAGAGGAGACTTATGTCCTACAGCTGAAGGACTGAAAACCAAATGCAGAACCTCATCCTGTGATTGGCTGAATTAATACAAGTTGAACTCCCAAACTTGCAGGGTGTCTACCGTTAAAGTGGTGGCATTCACTGGGAAAGAATGACATCTTGTAAGTTGAGAAGGGGACATTGGGAACACTGTGATAGAGCTGGGGATATTCAGCCCCTATATGCTTATGAAACTTCTTTGCCAGTGGAAAAGGCTTCTTCCATCCCCAGTGAAAGTAGCCTCTCCACACACAGTGGTCTTGGCCTTTCTACCTCTTTCTGAGGCCCTGCATTGCCAAAGAAAATAGTAATGCCTTCCCCTAAGGCAACTGCCGTGCAAAACACTGATGATTCAGGACCCACTGTCCCCACCCCTGTTTGATTTGAGACCTATGACTAAACTCAAGTCCCAGCAGGCCCTTAAAGGTCAGGTACAAAGTAGGACCCATGAGGAGGTCCACTACAATCCAAAAGAACTATGTGAGTTTTCTGATTTACATAAGTGAAGTCTGGGAAACATGCTGGGAAGGGATAATAAGAGTGTGGGATAATGGTGGAAGAAACATAAAGTTGGGTCTCACTTTACTAGTTAATATGCTGACTAAGCAGAGATTCAACATTTAGTGTTGCAGCTCATGATGTTCAAAAGGGCCTATGAGGCCGTTTGGTCGATTGACTGAAATCATGGACCAAAAGGTTACCCACCAGAAGAACTGAAAATGCCTGACCTCCCTTGTTTAGTGTAGAGAAAAGGATCAGAGACTTTGAGAGATTCCAGGATTAGAGTGGGTATATTCTTTAAGACTCACCCACATGGAGAGTATCCAGAAGACATAACTTTTACAAATTCTGAGAAATAAATTTGTGAGGGGAGCCCCAGCATCGTTGCAGAGCTTCGAGACCACTCTCCACTTTGATTAGACCTTACAGCGAGAACCACAGTCGCTCAATTGGAAAACCTAAACACAATGGGAATAATTGGACCTTGGATGGCAGGAGCCAAGTGTGGTACTGAACTGTCAAAGGCGAAGTGGGAAGGGGTTACCATAATAAACAGCAGAGTCAAAGCAGCAGTCAGAATAGCCTGACTTGTGCAGACCTGTGGCACTAATGAGGTAATTATGGTGTTCCTAGAAGAAAAACAGATAGGAAGCCTACTAAATTCTTACTTGATGTCCTCATTTTCCTGGACCGCCTGGCCCCACTTTCTCTATGTTATGTTTGTCTTTCTGTTTTTCTTTATCCCCCACGGTTCCCTCTTAGGTCTTTGAATGCTTGTGCAGCACGGGATGCAGCACGTGCCAGAAGGTGGGGCAGTTATTGTTTTTATTCTGGCCTTGTATCTTAGAATTAACAAATAAGACAATTATGAGTACAATTAGCAACATTCTTTTCCAGTCAGAGTGACTTCCAGGAGCGGGGGTCTAACCAGGAGTGATGATCTTGCACACCTTTCTCTACGGCTGTTTGTTGGGTGCTTAGATTTATAGTGTGAAGGGATTCTAACATTTTAGCTTTAAGTTGCTTTACATCTGCTGTTAAATTGTCATGAAAGTTTCCTCAGAGGTGTTGTTTCACCTCATCCTAACTATGCATTGATTGATTCCATGGCAGAGAAGTGACAAAGATACGTTTATGTTCTTACTCACAGCTTAATTGCTGTCGGAATGCCAGGGTACCTTGTTGCTCCCCCACATATTCTACAGCAGCCTCAAGGGCTTGCAGACGTACAAGAATTTTTTGATCTATACTTTGCTGTAAGAGAAGTTCGTCAGACACATTGTTGACCAGATTATCTACAGAGGCAGCTGTTTGTATGGACTCACTAATAGCTGTCATGGCAATGCTGGCAGTTGCTGGGATGACTATGGCTTTGAGTGTAACTATGAATCTTTTGTGTCTGACCTCGAACAGGGCACATTCTAAAGTGAAAGGGCAAAGGAACCTTGCCAATCATGTGTCAAATTGGCAAGGTTGGTAGGAATGCCTCAGATTGTCTCCTTAATACTATGACACTAGTAATTTTTAAATTAGATATGTTGTGATTAGTGATACATGAGGCAAACCAAGCCTGTCCCCTGCAATTGGCCATGGGGGCTCCAGTCTAAGATGTTATAATGGCCTAACTGGAGGCTATGGACTTGTTTCCTGTGACAGACTTCTTAGCTAAAGTGGAATTCTGTTATTCGTGTTCAATAGTACTGAATATTAAACGCATTTAATGAAGAGATTTTCCGAACAGGCTTTGTGTGAGCAACATGTCTGTTTATTCACCTGGGTGCAGATGGGCTGAGGCTGAAAAGGGCGTCAGTGAAGGGTGGTGGGATAGGAGTTGGTTTTATAGGTTTGGAGTGGGCAGTGGAAAGTTACAGAAGTTACTTTAGGGTGGTTTTTTGCAAGTTGGGAGGGGGCTGTAGGTATGGAGTCAAGAGATTGGGCCAAGGTCAGTTACAAAGTCCAATGGCTTTGTCAATTGAGGCTGGAATAAGAAACAATAGAAGAATGTCTCAGGTTAGCTAGATGCTACAGGGGTTGATTGTTCTTCCTTCCAGCTACTTCAGGTTTTCTAATTCCAGAAGGTCCTCCAGAGGTGTAGGTGTAGCTCACAGCGGTCACCATGCTGTCCAAGGCGAGGTCAGACCTTACAGAATCTGTGATTTTCCCAGCTTTGTTCTTTAGCACAGGAAGGAATGTTTGAGAAAGTAGCATTGATTGCATTGCCTGGTTTGAGCCTGTCTAACGCTAGAATGTTAAAGCATACCCTTTGCCATGATGTAGCCATACTTGCTTTTGGGCAGGTACACAGTAAGGGTTAGAACCTTTATAACTTGCACACAGTGGGAGGATAGTGGAGTAACATGTAGTGGTATCTGGCACCATAGTCTAATGTGTGCCATTATTGAGGGACCTCACTGGGGGTAAATCTATCCTTCCTAACCAAGCAGTCATGTTATTATAGGCTGGGAATGGGGTGTCTGCCTAGGTTATAGAGTGAAAGAAAGGTATATCTAAGATATGAGCCTATTAGAGTGTAGCAGGTATAGGTTGCAGACAGAGAGCATAAAAAGGATTAATAGCTTACGTGAGTTGCAATGTACAACAGAAAGCACAGCAAGGAACAGATTATCTGGAGTAAATGGTGTCTGTCTCCGGAGTAAGACTCATTCAGCCTCCTGAGTTGTCTTCTTCAGCATTCTCCAGGTGACGTCCAGGGCTTGTGTTGTCCACGGAAGCTGCATCGTCTGAGGTTGTGGGTCTTGCAGTCATCTTCTGCATCTGTGGTATTGGGTTGAGTCTTAACCACGCCATGGTATGGTTTAATGCGTCATGCTGCAATCTAAAGAGGACTTGAGGGGATGTGGACACAAGCATATCTTCTTCCTCACATTAATAATTCGCTTGGACTATACCATCCATTACTGTTCACATCTTTCCACAAAACTGCAGGTTTTATGTCTTGAGAGGTTTTAGCAAAGTGCTTTTCCAACGCTGATTGAAATTTGTCATCTAAATTTTAAAAATTAAGGGTAAACAAGGCTTGTGCCAATAGTGTTGAAGGGTCTTTTCCTATACTCCCCGTTTTCTGTTTTCTGAAGAACCTATTTTTAAGGGTGGAGTGGGCCTGTCCTACTATTGCTTGACTTTAGGGGTTATATGGGATTCTTGTGGAATGTTGAGTGATCTATGTGTGACAAAAATGTTGAAATTGTGAGCTGGCATAAGCTGTACCATTATCAGTTTCAATTTTTGTTCGCCACCTCATAAATGCAAAAGTTAAAAAAAGATGTTTAATGACATATCGAGTGGATTCTTCATGAAGAGCATGTGCACTAATTAAATGAGTGTTGGTATCAATGGATACATGTACATACATACGTTTTCTAAATTCAGGGATGTTTGTAGCATCTGTTTGCTATACCTGATTAGGTTCTAGTCGTCTAGGGTCAACATCTGTGGAAGGAGGGGACGTACCTGTGAGCAAACAATCCGGGCATTGCAAGATGATTTGTTTAGCTAGTCTTTGGGTGAGCTGAAATTGTTTAGTTAAGTGTATCCAGTTTTGGTGGAAAAATTGATGCGATTGGGTGGCTTGGTCAAACAGTGATGTCATAACTTGTAGGTCTGCTCGATTATTGCCATAAGCCAGTGGGCCAGGCAGCGAGCTGTAGGCTCAAATGTGTGCGATAAAAATAGGATATGTGTGTTGATCCAGCAATTGCTGTAGTTGAAGAAAGAGAGCACACAGGGTGGGTTCCAGAGTGGACTTAATTAGAGCTGTTTCGAGGTTCTGCAATAAATACACAGAGTAGGCAGAGTTGCTAATAATATCGATGAGCTGATTGGAAAAAGTCTTTAAAGCTAGAATTAAATCTCCAGTTTTAGCTCTCTGAGTACTGGTAAGTCTAGATCAAGTGAGTGAATTGTGTGGTCTCCACTAGACTGCTGCTTTTTCATGTTTACTTGAGCCATCAGTAAACAGTGTTAAAGCATTAGGTAGGGGGAGTGAACTATCTTTGTAGGTAAGATCACAGAAGTACCTGAGGAGAACTGAAGGAGCTTAGCTGCAGGAAGCACCTGCTCTAGTTGCCTTGTGTAATCAGAGAAGGCTATTTGCAGATATAAAGAGAGGGGCATCACTGCTTCAAATAGCTTTTTACTTTAAGGAATTCTTACGACATTAGGGTCATAACCTAGCAACTGACTCCATTGTTCGTGACCTGAAAGATGACTTCACTAATTAACGGAATATAGGGACAGAGTTTTAGTCCTGGTGTGAGAGCAAAAATCCTATTCTAGGAAGTGTAGCCTGGGGACCATTTGTCTTATTAACCTTGTAGGGGAGTGTTTGGTAGGAAAAATAAACAGCTGAACTAAATAAAGCGGATCTATGTGATGCAGCTGCCTATGAGAAATGGCTTGCTGGAGTCTCTTGATTTCTCTTTCTGCTGCAGGGTTTAAATATCTGGAAGAATTCAGGGCTGGATTGCCCTTTAAGACAGAAAACAGGTTTTGCAACTTATCAGTCAATTAGGAAATTCTTTTCTACTGAGGAGGAAAGCCATATGGTTGGCTTTTAATTTGTTCTAACTAAATAGGATTTTAAAATAGCTATGTTAGAGGAAGGGTTGGAACAACAACAGAGGCCATTCTCAGAAAAAGGCCTTACAAATTCTTAAATGTTACTTAAATCTTACCAGAGCTTGTAAACAAGAAACATATGAGATTTCTGCGTGGACTGCCTGTGGAGCAGCGGGGGTCCCAGGACAGCGGCCACATTTTGCTTCTGCTGCTTCCTCTCCCTGCTGGACGGCTGCTGTCTGCTGGGTGGACTTTCCTGCAGGCTAACCTCGGCATGATGAGCTTAGCTCTCCGTTGCCCTTGCTGTCACGCAGGCCAAGTTTCGGGGAGAATTTGTTGGCTCCTGGTTTGCGAGTTTTCTTACCGCTCATGTGGCGAAAGACTTTGGTCTTTAATGCTGTTCCTTACCTTTTTATGTACCTGATTGCCTGTTGATCTTGCAGTACTGGGCAGGCTAAGAGCCCCCCTTCTAATGCTGCTTCCCTATCTATTGGAGGAGGGAGCTCAGGCAAAACCTCTGTTTCTCTTTCTGGGCCGGCTAAGAGCCCCCCTTCTAATGCTGCTTTCCTATCTATTGGAGGAGGGGGCTCAGGTAAAACTTTTGTTTCTCTTTGTTATTTTGGCCCGGTGATAACATTACTGGGACCTGTTGCCCTTGTGCACGATGCTGTTTAAGAGTTCTCACCACTTATTCCCAGAGCTTTATGTCTAGCATACTTTTTGCTGGGAACCATGGGCTTTGGGAAACAACAGTTTGCATTAGGTACCTTAACTGAGCCTGTAAAATCAATGCTTCACTGACGTTAAGCAGCTGTTTCAATACTTTTATCTATTGAGCTGATAACTGTTGTCCCATGATGAAACCTCAGTCTGAACAATCCCTCCCTGAACTTGGTAATTCCAGCAGGTACCAATGACTTACTGACTCATTGTTTTACTGACTCAAATGTGCGGTCTTCTGAACCTTCGTTTTCAGGGGGTCCGTCACTCTTCCTTTGCAGTGATGTTCACATCAGGGTCCTCTTTACCTGCCGATTTTCCTCACATGGGTCACCACTGTTGGGGTTGCCTTACATTTGGGTGCTTCTGTTGGGGTCACCACCTGTGGGATCTGATCCGCAGACTGTGACTTAGTGATGGATGAACAAAGTACGTTGACACACAGATATTATGCTTTGCCAGTTCGGCTGAGTGTGGTCACTCACAGGCACCTTGGAGAGTGCTGTAAACAGTTGCAACCACCAGCCTTCCTTAGCTAGTGAGACTCGCATTTATTTAGTAAAGTTTAATTGACAAAGACTTGAGTCAATACCACTAGAGGTTGAAGATAGCACAGATTCTGATGTCCAAAGCAAACAACATTAGTGGGTAATATCCTTGGTCAACCTCCCCCCAAGAGGGCCACCTGGCTCAAAGGTTAAAGACCACAGGAGTAAACAAGTTATTCAGATAAACTCCTTTACATACCTTAGCTATTTGCTTTACTTATTAACTAAATGTAAAGAGGATTTAGGCTGCCTTTAGCCAAGAACTATAGAAAAGATCATTAGGCCTTCTAAAATGGTTTGAGACTATATTCTGTAACCTTCTCTAATATTTTTCCCTTAATGTTTTTTTCACCACCTTGAGTGAATTCCTGTAATAGAATAGTGGAATGGGCTTTGGAAGACTCAATTAGAGCATGAGCTAGGTGGAAATGCTGTTTTAGTTTTTTCTTGATGCTATAACAAAATGTCCTAGACTGAGTAATTTATTAACAACAGAAATTATTGCTGACAGTTTTGGAGGTTGGGAAGTCCAAGATCAATATACCAGTAGATTCAGTGTCTGATGAGAGCTCTCTGCTTCACAGATGGCTCTTGTTGCTGTGTTCTCACATGGCAAAATGGACAAACTGGCCCTCTGAAGCCTCTTTCCTAAGGACACTAATCCCATTGGTGAGGCTAGATCCCTGATGACCTAATCACTTTCTGAAGGTTCTACCACTTAATACTATCATATTGGGCATTAGGTCCCAAATATGAATTTAATTGTGATACCAACCTTTAGACCATCACATACCTTACAAGACTAGGGCAAGGTTCTCCAGAAGGTTGTGTCTGTGCTTAGAATCAGTGTTCAACATATAGTGCTCTTTCTTCCCATAGCCAGTATTCATGGGTTGTGGAATCAAGGAGGTGGCAACAGGAGTGGCACCACCCATTATTACTCCCTAGGGACCCACTAGCAAAAATTTTGCTTCATGTTGCTGCAACTTTGTTTTGCTGGCCTCAATGTCTTAGTTACAGAGGGAGGAATGCTTCCACTAGGAGACACAACAGTTGTTCCATTGAACAGGAAGTCAAAGCTGCCACCCGAGCACTTGGGGGCTCCTCATGCCTCTGAATTGACAGGGAAAGAAGGGAGCCTCGGTGTTGGCTGGGATACTGATCCTGACTGCCAAGGGGGAAATTAGACTAGTATTTCACAATAGTTGTCAAGGAAGAGTATGTCTGGAATACAAAGCGATCCCTTAGGGGCATCTCTTATATATTTTCATGCCCTGTGATTAAGGTCAATGGAAAACTATGACATTCCAATCCAGGCAGAGCTGCTAATGGCCCAGACCCTTCAGGAATGAAGGTTTGGGTCACCCTACCAGGTAAAGAACAAAAACCAGTTGAGGTGCTTGTTGACGTTAAAGGAAATACAGAATGCGTAGTAGAAAGAGATAATTGTAAATTTCACCTACAACCATATAACCAGTTACAGAAATGAGGACTGTATTTGTCATGGATGTTTCCTCCTTATTTTGTTATGAATACAATTGTGTGTACATGTGTTAGGCAAATGTCTTTGTTTTCTTTCCTTATTCCCTTATCATGTAACATAAGATGTATTAAATTTATATCTGTATTTAAGTATTGTTAATTTTACATCACAATATTTAAGTTACAGAATATCAGGAGAAGAGTAAACATTACTCAAAGACTACCTCTTCTTCTAGCGAAGAGGTTAGTGTGTTTTCAGTTGTATGTGAGATTTTTATATCATGCTAGATTGAATTATGCATTTGTTATTCTGTTTATTTGCAGATTAAGTATGAGTTTTAGGAGATTAGTATGGGTGCCAAATTGACAAAGGGTGGACTTGTGATGATGAATTTTAGTGTCAACTTTACTGGGTTAAATTATGCTTAGATAATTTGTAAAATATTATTTCTGGGTGTGTCTGTGATGATGTTTCCAGAAGAGATTTATTTTTGAATCAGTAGACTGAGTAAAGATCACCCTTACCAATGTGGCTGAGCACCATTCAATCAGTTGAAGGCCTAAAGGGAGCAAAAACGGCAGAGGAAGGCCAGGTACGGTGGTGCACACCTGTAATCCCAGCCACTTGGGAGGCTGGGGCAGGAGGATCAGTTGAGCTCAGGAGTTTTGAGGCCAGTCTGGACAACATACATATAAAATAATACATAATACATTTTAAATAAATTGGTCAGTTAATTAATACTGTCTAGAGCAGTAACATATATGAGCCAAACGAAATAACCCACAAAACCCAACTAGACACAAGACAACCTTGGTCTCAACTACCCCATCTATAAAATGGTTATGTTTGTTATAAAGATTAAATAAATTTATATATGTATATACATACATATACATATAGTTTAGAACAATAATTGGCATATTGTAAGTGCTCTAAATATTAAATATTATAAATGATCATTTTATGGTTTATCAACTCTTCTCTGTTGCTGGCTATATTCTTGACATTGCAATAAAGAGTATGCTTAGGACTATAGTCAGATAGAACTCAAAACACCTTTAAAGTCTGCCTACAGATACATGAACTGAGGTGTCAAGGAACCAACCCAGACAAAACCTAGGAAGTAACGAGGGTCATTGGAGACAAAGAAAATTAAGAGACAAGAGTAACAGTGCCTAACGGTGGGCTCCCAGGGGGCCGACACGAGTAGGAGGATGTGAAGGCCCCAAGCACTAGAGCCCCACACTATTTATTGAGTGTTTAAATTAAGAGAAGCATGTGGTCAGCAATGTGGGGGGTGAAAAGGAAGTGAAGCGTCAAGCAGATGGTCTATAGCTGTGGTGGTTTGGCATTTCCTTTGAAGGCATAGAGCATGCTCTACTTTAGATACAATCAGTAAACAGCTAGGGAAAAGGCTGCAGCTAGAGCCAGCAAGTCTGGCCACATTGTCATGCTTCAGAGAGGTCTTCCTTGCTTTGAGCACAGGGCATGGCCTTCCATTAACTCCCGTCCTGTGCCAGATAAGCAGGTTATGGGTCAGCCTTTTTTTCCCCAGCACTGAGGAGGTTTGCATTTCCTCCTTCCATCTTGGTATGAAATGAGAAGGAAGTGGCCAGGATACATCCCGGGCTGCAGTCTGTGAAAGTCTCTTCCCACCAGGAGGGTCTGGCTTGTGGGGCTTGTCTCCTCATGGGCCTGGATATCTCTGAACATATGATGAATGTTGCTTATGAAAAATTATTTGTAGGAAAAATGTGAGACCTAAGAATGTTATTTTCTTTTAGTGATGGTCTTTGTTTGCTTAGTGTACTTGTAGACACTAATAAGTTTACATGTCTTTAATCTACTACCAGTTTTGAGATTTTTTGGCTACATAGATGACTTAAAACTGGTGTTTTAAGTTTACTTCTTGTTTACAAGAAGGGTAAGTCCCCTAGGGTAAGTCTTTTGGGGTTTCAGGTCAAAAAGGTGAGTGATTTACCAGCTCTCTAACCTTGGTAGCCCCAGACTCCAAACTCTGTCGTCCTAGTCCCAAGAGGCTATCAAAAGAAAGGCCTATCTTCCCACCTCCTTTTCCAGATTAGCAAACATCCCCAAGACAGTACTGAAAGCAGAAACCTCCTTATCCCTTAGATACCTCTTGAAAGCATCCTTCCCTCTCCCTCTCCATCCTACCATCCTTGTCCAACCCACCATCCCCTCTCTCCTCGATAACTGTAAGAGCCCTCTGAGTAGTTTGCCTACATCCAGCCTTGACCCCCTACAATCTGTTTTCCATACTGCAACTAATGAAATTTTAAAAGCACAGCCCTCTCTGCCAGCTACACTGAGTTTCATTCTTTTATGTCTTCTCACCACAAGGCCTTTGCACCTCTGGCTAGAAGGGTTTTATTTTCCCTCCCTACTTCTTGTAAGTAGCTCCTACTCATCTCCGGATCTCAGCTTGATCTTCACCACTTTGGAGATATGGTCTCTGACCACAGGAAAATTAGCCATTCTTGGCACCACACACCTCCCTTTCATAGCAGTCATCACTGCAGCCGTGTTATTTAAAGGATGTTTGAGCTTTGGCCTCTGTCATTAGAATGTAAGTACCCTGAGGGCAGAGACCTCTGTTGTGGCCCACTGCTGTATTCCCTGAGTTCAGCAAAATGCCTAGCACGTAGTGGTGCTCAGTTAGTACTGCTGAATGAATAAATGAATGAATGCATGCATGATCAAATGAATGAGTGAAAGCCTTACTGAAATAGTACAGATAAGTTATTTACTTTCCCAGCAAGGTTTCAATGTTTACATATTTGTTATTCGCACCTCACAAGTTTCAAACCACACAGCTTTGGGGGCTGCATGTGATGGGGCTGTGAGGTGATGTGACTTCTCACCCCTAAAGAGCTGGTGGTTTCCTTTGCCTGCTGGTTGAGCCCATGAGAGGAAGTTTCTTTCTGCAGCCAGCTTTGGGACAGAATTTATTGAGTGTCCAGACTCCAGATCTATTGGTCTTCCTAGGTCCTGTTTCAGTCACTGGTTTAAAAAACCCCAAAGTATGATTAACCCCAAAGTATAATTATTTACCATCTGAATGGGCTCTGAGGAGAGAGGGGAAGGCAGAACAGATGCATCCTCAGGCCCAATGTCCCCCTCTCCACGCCTCTGTCTTCACATACTGTGAAGCTCCCCCAGCCTCTCGCAGCTCTCTCTGAGGAAAAGTCATCTTTTCCTGTGTCATTGTGTGGAGGGCTTCCTCCTTTCTCCCCACCCATTCTCACTTGAGGAGGTCTTTCCATCCTCCCCCGCACCCTCACCCTAAGGGTCTCAGACTTTCCCCTCAACCCCACGTAGTGGGTAGCACCTCTTTTTTCTCACTGAACATCTATTTAAAACTTCTTCCACTCTATTATGTAATGCATACTTTCCCATTAAGGAATATTCAAAAAATAAAGAAGAATAGGAGAAAACCAAGCCACCTAAGCCTTCATCTGCCTAAACAACTGGTGTTACTATTTTGATGTTTTTTCTTCCAAATTTTTCCATGCCTAGATTTTTTTTTAAACACAGCTGTAATCATATAACACATTAAATTTTGCATTCTAATTTTAAAATTTGTGATGTCCTAACATTTCCTAACTTTACAACCCATAGCTGTTGTTGTTTTGAGATAAGCTCACTCTGTTGCCCAGGCTGGAGTGCAGTAGCACAATTATAGCTCACTGCAGCCTCAACCTACCAGGCTTAAGCAAACCTTCCACCTCAATTTCCTGAGTAGCTGGGACTACAGGCATGCACCACCATGCCTGGCTAATTTTTGTATTTTTTGTAGAGATGGGGCTTTGCCATGTTGCCTAAGCCGTTCTTGAACTCCTGAGCTCCAGCGATCCTTCCACTTCAGCCTCCCAAAGTGCTGGGATTACAGACATGAGCCACCATGCCTGGTCAACCGATAGTTTTTTTTACAATTTTTTTTTTTTTTGAGACAGAGTCTCACTCTGTCACCCAGGCTGGAGTGCAGTGATGCAATCTCAGCTCACTGCAACCTCCACCTCGCTGCAACCTCCACCTTTCAAGTTTAAGAGATTCTCTTGCCTCAGCCTCCCGAGTAGCTGGGATCACAGGCACATGCTAAAAAATTGTCATTTTTAATTTTATTTTAGGTTCGGAAGCTACATGTGCAGGTTTGTTACATGGGCTTATTTCATGATGCTGAATATAACTCATAATTTTTTTTTTTTTTTTGAGACAGAGTCTTGCTCTATCACCTAAGCTGGAGTGCAGTGGCACAATCTTGGCTCACTGCAACTTCCCCTTCCCTGGTTCAAAAGATTCTCCTGCCTCAGCCTCCTGAGTAGCTGGGATTACAGGGGCCTGACACCATGCCCGACTAATTTTTTTTGTATTTTTAGAAGAGATGGGATTTCGCTATGTTGGCCAGGCTGTTCTTGAACTCCTGACTTTAAGCAATGTGCCTGCCTTGGCCTCCCAGAGTGCTGGGGTTATAGGCCTGAGCCACCGCACCCAGTCTAACCCATAATTCTTAACGTCTGTTTGTGAACGGACCTTCACCTGTGGTGGTCGGGTTCTTAGGCAGTTGCCAGAATTTCACTACTGCAAATAGCAACATAATGCATCTTTTTGTATGTGAATTTCACAATACCTATTTTGTTAAGACAGTAAAGAAGACTTTTTGCGAGGGAGGCTGCTACAGTAGGGTTTTGGAGTAAGGGAAGAGATCTGGCTCAGTTCCTTTACAAGGCCTTTTTGAGAGAAGATAATCTCAATCCCATTCTTGCCCAACAAGCATGTTTTTAAGTTTTTCAACACTTTGTGGGGAGGTCTCCATTCAAGATATGTGTCAGGGAACACATCAAAAGCAGCCATCCCCCTTTTCTCCCTCCCCATGTTTTTCACTTAAGTAAAGAGATGGTGAACTCTATGTTGGCAGGGATGTTCATCTTATGTGCCAGACTGATGTAGCATAGGTTTTTTTTTTTTGAGATGAAGTTTCACTCGTCTCCCAGGCTGAAGTGCAGTGGCGTGATCTCAGCTCACTGTAACCTCCGCCTCCCGGGTTCAAGTGGTTCTCCTGCCTTGGCCCCCAAGTAGCTGGGATTACAGGTGCGCACCACCACACTCAGCAAATTTTTGTATTTTTAGTAGAGATGGGGTTTTGCCATGTTGGCCAGGCTGGTCTGGAACTCCAGACCTCAGGTGATCCAACTGCCTTGACCTCCCAAAGTGCTGAGGTTACAGGCATGAGCCACTGTGCCCAGCCTCATAGGTTCGTAATAAATATTTATTGAATGAATATTTATTAATGAATATTTACAAATAATCACCGCCCCCCGTGCCCTACCAGTCTCTACAGCTTGACTCTAAGTCTCCCATATTAGATTTAAAATGGGACTTTAGACACCATCTCTTTTATTGGGATGGGCTCTGACACAGCCTTTAGACCTAGGCTTTTCTTTTGCAGCACAAGTGCATGAATGAAGCCCGGCTTGAGGTCATTGTCCTTGGGCCATGCATGCTTCTGTGTCTCTGTTATAGTATCTGCCAAACATCATCATCTACCCTGAATTCTTCATCTTTATGTGCTTTGACCTTCAAGTCCTGTGGATCCATACCTGGCCCTCTGGGAATCTGTGGTCAGGCCTATGGCAACTGCTCATGAAAGTAGTTCATTCATTTGGAACCAATTTCATGAGAGCCAAGAGCATGTCTGATCTATTAGCGTAAGCTGAGCATAGTGCCAGCCACATAGTTTACGGAGCCAATGAATACATCCATTTTTATCAGGCACATCTGCTTCTGCTGGGCATGTCTGTCTGTTTTGGCCTTCTTACTCTCCTGGTAGCAAGACTGTTGGTATAATCCTGATGTCCAAGCCCTTGGATGGAATGAAACTCCAGACACTGACCTGGAGCCTTCATTAATGTGACAGGCTGTCATTAATATGTGTGATGAGACATTTACATTTTTATAGGACCACTTCTAAGCACTTTTCTTGTGGTTTGCTGACAAAATTCACAATCCCATTTTGGAGATCGGATAGTTAAACCTAGGTTTGAGGAAATTTCTCAGCAGTGGATGGAACTCTCAAATCTAAAAGAGCATCAAGGATAGTTTATCCTGGAAAAAAGTCAGTGTTCTTCCTTATTCCTCGGTGTTGGTGTTTCTAGTCAAATCAATGAAATATTTTGATTGTTTTCTTTGGGCTGAGACTTGTTTTTTTGGACAGAGACTTAGGGGTGTGCACTGCTGTCTAGATAACATTCTCATAGGTAAATAGCCTTGGTGTGTCTGGCATCGTGAGCAGTGAGTGGGGACTTTCCATCTGAAAACAGAAAATAAGAAAGCAGAGTGAGGGAGGTGAACAGGGCTCTGGATCTTCCATGAAGACCCCGGCATCTAGGAAACTTTATTTCCAAGGCTACCCAACCCAAATCGGCTGCCATGCTGGCTCCCACTGGTTAATCTGAATCACCCCTAGCTTAGAGAAACTATTCTTTAAATTTAACCCATATTTATCTTGTTGAATGCTTAAGGAACTGAACTTTCCTTGTAATAATTCATGAAACCAACATTTTCTATTGCTAAGCAAATTGCTTTAATGATTCTTATCTTTTTGGATCTGTTTGGGAGAGGACGAGAAAGGAGACAGAAAGGTACCATTATTTCTGCCACTCATATCCTGTGAAGGAATAAGCGTTAGAGCTACTGCATTAGTAGTTTAACTGAGGAGAGGATGCAAGCCAGATGTAACATGGTTGGACTGCAGGTGAAAAGTAGAAATCTCTCTCTCCTACAGTTTACTGTTGGCTCAGGAGCAAGCTGGAGTCTCCTCCCCAGCTAGTCCTCTCTTCATTCCATGCATAACCTAAGCCATGATCTTTTTCCTCACCTATAACTTCAGTCAGAAGCCTTTTGATTTTCTCTATCATTCCTATCTAGAACCTCTTTCCTACTCCATTTGCTTCAGATTGCCCAGTTCGACTCCTGAAACACAATTCTCTTCCATCCCCCATGTTCTCATCTTACCCTAAGCAAAGGGAATGGGGAACTACTAGGGTACTTTTTAATACCAGAGAATATGAAATCCCTGGGGCCCAAGAAATTTTGACCTAAATATGAAGCAGGAAAAGAAATGGAACCATTAAGATGAAATTCATCTCTAAAGCTTCTTACCTTTTTTGGTATTTCCACTGTGGAATAAACCGTATTTGCTGGATCTTCCATTGGGATCGTTCTCTATTAAAAAAACAACAAACAAAAGAAATCATCACCCTCCTCCTGAGTCACATAGGCAAGGCCAGAGAGACATTCAGAATCCAGGGAGGGGAAAGCTGGGATGGGAGGAGATGGGGAAAGGGAAAGGAGGGTTCTGGAACAGGGAGGGGTAGTAGGAAGTTCTCTTAGTGGTGACTGCTATTATAATAATTTTCGGTAACTTTTTTCAGGAGGCCATTGCATTATTTTTAAACTGTATTGTGTTTAAATGAATCTCAAAAATATGTAAGATACATATACAAGTCTCATTAGCTATGAGTCTCCTAAAAGGATTAAAGGATAATTTGAAGTAATATTGCTAATGCTGCAAATAAACTTTCCCAACCGTCAAAGGGCCCTTGGAGAAAACCAGTAAAGATGACTAATGGAACAAAATAAAACAAAACAAGAACAACAATAACGAAAACCCCTTCCCAACCACAGGTAAATATCCTGGGCTGGCTAAGTCTATTCCTGAACATCCAGGGCAGTCCTGCAGTCCTCTGGGGATGTATCTTAAGCAGGGGAGGAAAGAACATGGCAATAAAGAGATAAATTTTGATTTAAACCAGTTAAATGGAGCACAAAGCAGCCTCCCTTGTGAGAAAGGAAAGAGCGCTCAGAATACTAATGACTTTGGTAACATTTCCTCTTTGTAGGGTGTAGATGTAGGTAAATGTTGTAGGCAAATGTAGGAAGATGAAACCTGATTGAGAGGAACCAAAGGTTTGAGTAAAACTGGGGTTTTGAGATCCAAAGTATTTTTATTTATTCACTATATAGGCTGTTGTGATAAAGGGCTCTATGACCTCTAAAGAGCTAGCCCAGCCTGGGCTGCAGTGATTGGATTGGCCCTGGGGAGCCTTTTGAAGTTGTCTCCTTATTTCATTCTCCAAATTGTCTTTTGTTGTTTGAGTTTCTTAAAACTTTATTCTTAAGATTTTCTTTTTGGAGACTGCTTTGAACGAACTGTGTTCATTCACTTCACTCAGTGACCTACACTTGCAATGCCTTGAGTGGGGACCCAGAGTCACCCAAGTGCCCTGATCCTTCTTGTGATGGCTCCTTGAGTCACTTCAGAGGAAGAGGCATCTCTAGAGAAGTCTTCTGACACCATGATTCAAACATCCTGTCAAAGTCACACTCTTCTACCCACTGCCTTATGCAAAAGGAATCTGGCCTTTTGAGTGGCCGCTATGAACTGTGGAGGGGGAGCAGGTGACTTCATAGATCACAGCATGAGCATTATGAGTCAGAACCAGGTGCTCCAGAGACCACCAGGTTCTTCTGCACAGAAGAGAATCCACGAAGACTTGGAGAAGGCACAGGTGCATTGGGCTTTAAGGCTATATATCATCACTCCCCTCTTCATTCCCATGTTGCCCACACCCATGGAAAAACCTCACAAGGAGAGCCTCATAGAGAGGATCAGTCCCCAGGAGAGATGAGAAGGGACTCACATTAGTGTAAGAGATTGTGTCGTACTCTGTGTTCTCTCCAGAATGGGGGCATAAGTTAGGAGTTTCCTGACGAATGTCCGTTCTCTTCTTCTCTTCAATGGACTCTAAAAGCAAGTTGAGAGAGAATCAAAGCCATCTCTCCAACCGCTCACCACTCCCACTGACCCACCATTTCTCCTGGATGACCCATTTAGGGTGACCAACCATCCTAGTTTCCTTGTAACGGAAGGGTTTTCAGGACAGAGGACTTTCAGTGTTAAAACTAAGAAAATCCTGAACAAAACAGGGTGCATTGTTAACCCTCATCACATCACTTCCTGATCTCTGGATCAAGGTGGTCAAAGTGGGAAGTAGGGAAAGTCAAAGACACTTTCAGAGAGGCTTCCAGGAGGGAAGGGAGATTTCAAAGCCTACAGGTCATACCCAACGGATGTTAGGTTCCTCCCCATCACCCACATGGGTGGTGGGAGCCCAGAAGACCAATCAGCAGGGTTTAGGAACACAGCATAGGGTACGGCTGTAGAGAGACGGGGAAGGGCTTCTCCAGGTGCCATATGTCTAAACTGAGGTGGGTAGTAAAGCGAGGTCTCAAGCGGATCCTGTGGAGAGGGTGGGAGTGGTATGTGGGCTCTGACAGGGATACGGATAGGAAGGGTTGACTGGAAGGTGCTGGTCTGTGGGGACCTCAGAGTTGGAGGCCATCACCTCCCAGGTCAGGGGAGCAGTCAGCAATGTGGGTATCAACAGAAGAGCCACATCAGGATGTCCCTCTGGGAGAAGGAGAGAACTGGGCCTTGGAAAGGGAACTAGGAGAATCGTGTCCTCAGGAAAGGCCTCCAGCATTTCTCTACTCCAGAACTAAGGAGTGCAGGCTGACTGTGTGCTTCCTGAGGCAGAGACTGTGGGCTCTTTATCTTCAACACCTCATGCCAAGTCTGGCATACAGCTCTATATGTGCTTGTTGAATCAATGAAGGAGAAAAGCATGAATATGGGTAAGGACAAAAAATAGTACACACTGTACCTTCTTGTCGTTCTCTCCTTATAAACCAAAGAAGTAGCCCCAGAGCAATGAGAGTGAGCAGGGAGGGCACCAACAGGAGACACAGGAGGATCATGGAAGGATTCGGGTCACCAGCAGCACCTTTAAAGAGAGAATGGGTAGAGGTATGGGGAAGGGAGAAAAGTCAGCTCAGAAAAACAACCCAGCCTTTGGAGCACCTGCTACCTTCCTCCCAGCCCAGTGACCACCCAGTGGCCTCCAGTTTCCATACAGTGCCTGTTCCTATGGGGGTCATGAGCTAAAGAAGGTGTAGGTTCTGGACAGAGGCTCCCGTGGAGAGGGCAGAGGCAGTTACCTTCACAGAGCTTCCTGGCAAGGATGGGGCTTGAGGAGTTGCTGCTGATGGGGTTCCTGGCAAAGCAGATGAAGGTCACATCACTTTCTCCCCATCTCCAGGAGATGGGGAGGATGGAGCCATTATGGGTTTCACTGGCTGCTTCCCCAAGAGCCTTCCAGGTATAGATCACATCCTCTCCCCCATGTTCCATGTAGCATGTCAGATTGGTCACGCAGGTGCCATTCTCATTGCTCTGCAAACCCATGGTGACTTTAGGCCTTGACAGGTGCTCTGTGAAAGAGAAAGGACAACCAGGGATGGAAACTCTGCCTATAGCTCTCCTTTTTCTGAATTATCCTTGGATACCTTGGACCTGAATCTCTCTAGGAGCTACAGACTGGAGAAAAAGCAGTAATTCAGAGCAGAATTCTCATTCTTATCTGGAAAAGACAATTATCTAAGTCTGCTTTCCCACAGGTATATAATAACAGTAACAGCAAGAATGATAGAAATAGTAATGCAACAAGAATGTAACTGCCGTTTACTAAGCATAGCCACATGGGAAGCACTGTGCTAAATGCATGTTAGATGTCCGCTAATATTTTCTATTCTAGAGACTCCCTAGTCTCTGTCCTCAGGCTTCCCTTTACTCTCTAGGAGAGTTCACTTTACTCTCTAGGAGAAAATAGTATTGGAGTAGCCTTTCTGGCCCCCTTCTCTACCTTGGGCTCACTCCCCTGTATCAGAGGATGAGTAATTGGTTCATTGGGGAGATGGTAAGAATCTGACAGTCATCATTTACCTTTCTCTACTCATGGGTTTGAGACGTTAAAGATTGCTGTTCAAATGTGGTTTGCCCTTTTCCCTCCTCCCCCAGCTAGTTACCCTGCAGAATGCATATCTTCTGTTGCCTTCAACCATGTCTATATGGAAGACACCTGGATCAGGTGCAGGCCTACCTCCTACAAGCAAGTCTGGAGGCCCATCTCCTGATGTCAGTGATATTGTGGCTCAGTGAGTGAGGCAGCTATTCTTCTTGTAGCTGTTTGAGTAATTGTTTTGTAATTTTAACTTCCCTGGATGAGTGCCAAGGTCCAGAATTGGGAGGAAGCATTTCTCCTGTCTACATTTACCAGAAATAATGCTGATATTTTTATCCCCTCCTTCTTGCATCTATGTATCAATTGGTTGAAATCTGTAGAGGAAGAGGTGTACTCGATACTTTGGCCAAAAAATCTTCCTAAGGTAGGTGTTGCTTTCCTCCCCACTACAGATATGGAAACTAAGACTTGAAGAAATTAAGTAACTTGGCTAAGGTCCTGTGACTAAAGAAGCCAGCATTTGACCTTGATCCATGTGATGGCCACTGCATGTATCAGCGATCCACTGCACCATGCTGCTTCTTATAGCATCTCTGAGTAGACAGGGACCTCAGGGATCAGCTATATCTACTTCATTCATGAAGGAGTGCCCTCTCCCACATTCTTGCTAAGTGTTTATCCAGCCTATGCTTAAACATTCTCATGTCAAGGAGCTCACCACCTCACCAAGACAGCCATCCACCATTGGAACGGATTCTGCTCACCGTAGACATGCAGCACATACTCCTGGGTGAAGGGATCGTGGTGGGATGAGCTGTATATCTTCACGTGGTAGACCCCTGAGTCATTCTTCTTCAGTTCGCTGAGCTTCAGGGAGTAGGTTCCATTTAGGAAGGATATTCTCTCCTTATTACGATTTTGGGTCACTATAATAGTGCCCATTTCTGGTTGCATGGTGACAAGAAGGGTTGTGTTGAAGGTCCAGACAATAGAGTCAACTTGGTTTACTTTGGACGTCAGAGGGAATGTCACGGCTCCACCAAGGGGACCAACTAGCTCCTTCATGACTTCATGGGCTGCTGAACCTATAAACACAGAGAACCATAAAATAAACCTGATTCCCTGTTCTTGCCACCAATTATCACCCCCTTTGGGTCCTAGAGAGAGCTGAGAAACCCACTCAGTCCAACACAAGCAGCTCCCGGGAAACCTTTTGGAATTTTCTCACACCGAGTTTCCTCACATGTTACCCTGTTAAGTAAGTGCTCACATGGAAGCACTGAGATTAGAAATTTATGTTTCACAACAATCTTAGTTCATTCCCAGAGAGTATGACTTATAAAAAAAAAATCACTGGTTATGTGGTTGTAGGTGAAAAACAGTTAAGAATGTCTGCTGAAGAAACTTCCAGAAGTGGCCAGCTGAGCACTACTAGTGAACAGGTGTGGGGAGTATGTCATCTTATTCTTACCTATTAAACTTGAGCAACAGACTCTGGGAATAGCACAGAGCAGTGAGATAATTTAGTTTGGGACTAGAAGTTTTAAAGCACAGATTATGATCTTGTTTAATTCTTTTTTTGTTGTTTTTTGTTTTTTTGAGATAGAGTCTCATGCTGTTGTCCAGGCTAGAGAGCAGTGGCACGATCTCTGCTCACTGAAACCTCTGCCTCCTGGGTTCAAGCGATTCTCTTGCCTCAGCCTCCTGAATAGCTGGGACTACAGGTGTACACCACCATACCCGGCTAATTTTTGTATTTTTAGTGGAGGTGGGGTTTCACCATGTTGGCCAGGCTGGTCTTGAACTCCTGACCTCAAGTGATTTGCCCACCTTGCCCTCCCAGAGTGCTGGGATTGCAGGTGTGAGCCACCGCACTCAGCCTTGTTTAAGTCTTAAAACAGTCCTTAGAGGAAACATTCTTTATATCCCCATCTTATAGATCAGGAATGTGAGGCACAGCGGGGTAAGTGACTTACTCAAGCCACGTAACAGGAGGCAGAGTACACACCAAAACCCACAGGGTTGAGATCATGAAGGACATATTTTATAGATGAGAAAACTAAATAGAAATGAAAAGAACTTATTCAAGGCTGATAGAAATGCAAAAACTAAGATTAAATCCTTAAAGTGAGGCAGGGTAGCTAGTCAAGAAAATAACTGTGTTCTCAGGAGGCAGTGACCCCGTGGTGGCTCTAGAGTCAATACAATAAGCCCCAGCATTCGCATTGTGATTGAGTTCATTCAAGCAAAGCTATTGCCCTGTAGAGAGCACGCGCATTTTGATTTTACTTGTCCTCAAACTGACCCTTTGCTCATTATAATAAAAATAATAACTGTATCTCTAAAAGTACCGATTTACTTCCTAAGTATCATTTAGGAGCACACATTTTTCCCTCTATAATATATCAGTCAGTACATGTATATCAAATCAGCCCATTCAGTAATTTGATTAAAAAAAAAACTATTCTCTCTGCTTCCTTATCTTAAGGCCAGGATGGTTTTTCAACTGCTCTCTTTGTTCATCTTTAGGAATGTCAAGTCAAAAGAGTGCCAGGGAATGTTACATGTAAAATTAATTTTATTCTGAATTTTTGATCAGTTAATGCATTTGTTCATTTACTTCAACAGCGAAGATGAAAGTGGTGAATATTTTGAAGTCAAATAAAGATGGGGTATCACTTGTCCCTAAGTGGGTGCAATTTCTACACTTAGGGCAATCTTTAAGTAATTTCATTTTCACATTTCGTTTTGGAGAAATATTTAAGGTGACGAAGTGGCAAAACGACCAGGATGTGGCTTTAGCTACTGGCATGTGTGCAATTACTCCCTTCACCCTTCCACAGTGCTGTATTCTCAGGGTAAATGACAAGGGACATGACTTGGGTGAGGTACAAGAATGTCACCAAATTCATTGTTTCTTGTTAGAATAAAATTGGAGGATGACACAGGGCAAATTACCAATATGAGACTATATATAGTATATTCTATCTTAAATGCATCTTCAGGGTCAGACAAGGGGTAATGAAAGAAAACAGTAGCTCCATACTATTCTCAGAATGTAGGCTCAGAGAATAGGGGCAGGATTGGAGAGTCCAAACCAATTTTGCTTCTTCTTCCCAACTGACTGGGAAAAAGGATCCAGAAACAAGAGACTTCTTTTCTGAGCTGTCCAAGGCTGAATTGAAGTTCTTTCTGTGATGGTTTTACACCTGCAGTGTGTGACCCTATAGAGTTTTACCATATCTAAGCAGGTCACACTTGTCAGATTCAGTCATTCCTTCTTTTTCTTTTTTTTTTTTTTGAGACGGAATTTCACTCTTGTTTCCCAGGCTGGAGTGCAATGGTGCGATCTCGGCTCACCACAACCTCCGCCTCCTGGGTTCAGGCAATTCTCCTGCCTCAACCTCCTGAGTAGCTGGGATTACAGGCACGCGCCACCATGCCCAGCTAATGTTTTGTATTTTTAGTAGAGATGGGGTTTCACCATGTTGACCAGGATGGTCTCGATCTCTTGCCCTCGTGATCCAACCGCCTCGGCCTCCCAAAGTGCTGGGATTACAGGCTTGAGCCACCGCACCTGGCTCATTCCTTCTTTTAACAAGAATTTATTTAATTCCCGTTGTTTAGGAGCCAAGGATATAACTGGAGAGCAAGACAGTCATAATTCTGGCACTCATGAAGTTGGTAGACAGCCACTAAAAAAGTGACTACATGTGTTATGAAAACAGAAGATGCCGGAATTGGTGGCTCACACCTGTAATCCCAGCACTTTGGGAGGCCGAAGCAGGAGGATCACTTGAGGATAGGAGTTTGAGACTGGCCTGGGCAACATAGCCAGATCTTGTCTCTACAAAAAAATGAAAAAAATAACTAGGCATAGTGGCACTCACCTGTGGTCCCAGATACTTGAGAGGCTGAGGTGAGAGGATCCCTTTAGCCCAGAAAGTGGAGGTTGCAGTGAGCCATGATTGTGCCACTGCACTCCACCCTGGATGACAGAGTGAGACCCTGGAGACAGAGGTCTCTGCCCACAAGGCCCGAGACGATTGGGTCCCATGGTATTATATTCATCCACTCCCCTCAGGTGCCAACCTTTCATCTGAGTCAGTGCAGTGAAGATTGTAACATGCCTCTTCTACAGCCATTTTACCCCTTCCTCTTCCCATAGAAGCCAAATGGTTTGGGATCCCCAGCTCAGGTGGTAGCCCTCCTTCTGCACAGTCATTAGTTCAGGGGCGTCATGTGACATGGGTTGATTGCATAAGGCCAGGATGACAATGTACTGCTGTGGAAAGATGCGTAGCCGGGACTGCCACTGACGTGTGGCCGCCACACAAACGGGCCTCCCCCGTCTCCCCATCCTCAGCTCACCTTCTCCCTCACACTGTTGTTTGTGCTTTGCTGTCCTCTCTGTTCATCTAAATGTTATTCAAACCCGTAAATGCTAGTTCAAAGCTCTTTCCTGAGGAAGTCTCCAACTCTTCCTCACACATATCCCCTGAAACTTGACCACTGATTTCACCTCACTGACACTTTAAATTCTCCAGAAAGAAATATCCTCCCTGGGTGGTAACTGAATATATCATTTCGCTGTGAATTAGCCAATGACTGGTCCACAGGATTAGAGGCAAGATCGCCCAGTGATGGGGTCAGCAAGTCCTGCCCAGAGATGGGTAGAGGTGGCTTCTCCTTCATGTGGCAGAGGGAGAGAGGGCTCCAGCCTAGCTGGGAGTCAGGACCCTGGGTCCATTCTGGTGCTTCCATGGTCATAATAACGGCAACCAACACCTGGTGCCACTCATGGCTTTTCAGCCGGTTCATGGGCATCCTCTCTCCTGATCTTGAGAGTAGCCCGTGAGCTAGAGCTTAAGCCCTGCTTTATGACTGAGGATACTGGAGCTTTGAGAAGGGGTGTAACGTTCCAAAAGCCCCCAATGAAGAAGTGTTGGAATAGGGAAGAGGAGTTAGTTCCTCCATCTCAGAGGTCTGTGTTTTTTCCACTACTGCTTCACCATTTACCACTTCGAGTTTTGGTTTCTGAACCCTCCTACGGGAAATAAATAACAACATTTAATTTCCAGGCATTTGAGGAAGATGAAGTGTGAATACGGATTTGAAAGCATTTTTGAGAAGTACAGGCCAGCCTAAACAACAAGGTGGAATGTTGATGACAAGGTCAGGAAACGGGAGCACAAGAGTGAGGCCTTGAAGAGGCTTCCCATCTTTGGTTTTATTTCTGCAAGGATAGCTAAAAATGAGAAAGATATCCCAAAACACCTTTGGATGGCTTCTTAGCAAAGTGAGCCAGAAGGTTAAGATGGCTGTCCTCCGCCTGCCTTTGGAGGTGGAGGGAGCTGGAGCAGCAGACCCTTTGTCTTCTGCCCCAGCCAAGCCTCAGATGTCTTTGCATCAGGGAAGTCAGCTGTGAGATGCCCTCTAACAGGAAGGGATAACAGGTCCTGCCCTTTGCCATCTTCCTTTCCTCTTGGTTGTTACCTCCTTTCCTGTCTTGTCCCCTAGAGTCTCAAGAGTTGAGTGGAGGGAAGGAGCCTGATTATGAGGAAGGTACACTATCGGTGCAGTCAGAACCAAGGGGCGGTGATTCAGCAGTAAGACTTCGGGGAGGGGAGAGTGGAAAGCCTACTTCCTGCTTTCCAGCCCTGTCCCCAAGCACTTGATGCCTCTGTCCAAATGCTCCCGTGTGTTATGGAGCTCTCCTCATGAAAACCACAGACCCGAGCATCTCAGAGCTGGGAGGAGTCTTAGGGGTTATTCAGTCTGATCCCATTTCACAGATGAGAAGGCTGATATTCAGAGGGTTATGGTGATGTTTCCCAAGCCAGTGGAAGGTCAGGATTAGGAGCCAAGGCTCCTAAGGCAGGATTTTACAGACTGTGCCCCCTGCTACCCTAGGAGGCTGTGGCAGTGCCTCAGTGTATTTCTGGGGAGCTCAGGAGGAGGTTTAAGGCTAGGAGGCTATGGGACTTACCTCTGTTAGAGAGGCTTCCACCATAGTCATTTATGTATTTGTTTCTGTGTAAAATTTCATTTCATAAAAAGAAACCATGGATTAAACCAACAAAAAAACCCAAAGTGGTTTGAAATCTATTGACCTTTACTCAAGTTCTCCTTAATGAATGTACTCACAAAAAAGCATTATAATTCAATGCCATGCAAGGCAGTGACAGAGGCTTAAAAATTTTTCACTTCAGCCAGGTGCGGTGGCTCACACCTGTAATCCCAGCACTTCGGGAGGCTGAGGTGGGCGGATCATGAGGTCAGGAGCTTGAGACCATCCTGGCCAACATCGTGAAACACCGTCTCTACTAAAAAAAAAATACAAAAATTAGCCAGGTGCAGTGGAGGGCACCTGTAATCCCAGCTACTTGGAAGGCTGAGGCAGAATTGCTTGAACCCGGGAGGCGGAGGTTGCAATGAGCCAAGATTGCACCATTGCACTCCAGCTTGGGCGACAGAGTGAGACTCCATCTCAAAAAAAAAAAAAAGAAAAGAAAATTTCGCAGTTCACCACACACCTTTTCCAACGCTGTAGCCCTAACCTACCACATTCACATTTACGTTGCCCACCACTCTGCTTCTTACTCATCTCCTGCCCCGTCTTCTTTGTTTCTTCTGGCTCTTTTCAACACTCTCCCAATTCCTCTCACCCACTTGTTTGTTTTCTTTTTATTGAGAGTCTTTTCAACACTACTGTTATCATCTAATCATTGACAAATTATTGTGCCCATTTTTCAGACAAGAATACTGAGGCCATGAGAGCCGCCCCTTGGCCCCTCTGAGTTTAGCCAGGGTGGCTCCCTGTTGATTCCTCCATATCCCAGAAATAGAGCTACCTGTTCTTCTTGGGCCTTTCCAGTTTCTACCTCAGATTTATGTACCTAGTGAGGGAAGAAACCCCAATTGGTACTCCCTGAGGAAGATACAGCTCCAATGCACGTGTAGTGAGCACCTCTCTGGTGCCAGGTCCAGGGACAGGCAGCTTGTGATGAAAAAAGCACTAGCTTTGAAAACTCAATCTCCGGCTACCTTTTAAATGCTGTGTTATTTTGCCCAAGAAATGTAATCTCTCTGCTGAGCCTAGGTTTCCTCATCTATAAAACAGGGATAAAGACATCTGTCCTGTAGACTTGCAGGAGATGGTATGAAAAACCCCATGGATGTAGTAACTTAATAAATGGTGATTATTTTAATAATTATTTTGCATTTGATATGTCATTTAAAATGTCAGAATCATTCTGCCACTTAGATTTCATTCTCAGTTACACACCTGGGAAGAGCAAGGTTCAGAGGGAAAGAGTAACTTGCCCATAATAATACAGCTACTAAGTCAAAGTTCCAGGGCAATCTCTGCCTCCTTTCAGCCTCAGGAGGTGCACTGCACAGGCTGCCCGCAGCCTCCAGAGCAGGACAGAGGACCTGCATGGCAGTTCTTCAGACTTGTGCCCTTTTGCCCACTGGTTTCAGGTAGACACCTGGTGCTTTCAAAATCTCTATCGTTCCCCCCAACCTCCACCTTACTTCCCTCAAGTTCCACTTCTGCTCACCATTTTCGTTCAGGGAGTGGCTTTTTTTTTTTTTTTTTTTTTAAGTGAGAGCCTATTCCAGAACCACCTGGTACTTCTGATGAATCCCAAGGTATTTTCCCAAAATACAAACTTCTGATGAATACAAAGCGGGTAAGAGTCTGCTGATGCTGATCACTTAGCAAGGCCAGGTGATGCAGGGGAAAGGACTGGGGACACCAGTTGCCTGTGTGGTCTTGGGCAGGCCACTTCAGGCAGGCTCAGGTACACATACACATAATGAAGCGGTTGTAAGTCCCCAGAGGGCGACCTCATGGCGGTACTCCATGAGATGGATGACAGAAGAGATATTTCTCACTTATGGGGCTCCTGATCCTTTCTGAGAGCCCTTAGGATACAAAAATCTTCAAAGACTAGAAGACCACTGACAGGTGCAGAACAGTCCTAGGTCCTCCATGGACTAAACATAAAGTGTCTATGATATGAGTTGGCTCTCTGAGTACAGACTGAATAGACTGCTTGAGTGAGTAAGGAGAGAAAATTCAAGGGGTTCTTTCCATTTTATTATTGTTATGTATAACCAGTTTTATAAATACATTTATAAGTAAATAAAATACATAACTGTCAGTTATTTTGCTCTTAAAGTTGCCCTCAAAAGGAGGGAAGGCTAGCAGATAAAGTTTCTGAGGCCCAGGAAACCTTCAACATTCCTTATCTAACTCACGGCAGAATCTGGGTTGGAAAAATAGTCTCTGATATCCAGCACCACTTCTTTCAGCTCCTTCATCCCTGGGACAGTCAGTAGGGGAGTCCATTCCCACAGCCATTTTCCCCCCTCCCTCTAGTCTCTTCCTGATCTGAGATTCAGAGATCAGAGGTTAGTAAAAAGCAAATGCTAGATGAGAACATAGAGCCTCCTGAGTTGAGCCAGAGGCCCAGAGTGGAAGAAGAAACCTGGAACTACACTTCAGGATGAGGAAGACAGGCAAGTGGAAGAGATTCTGGCTGGACTCACCTGTGAGCTGCCAAAGGATGTACAGGAGGGTGAGGCATGTGGGGGAGCCAGCCATCTCGCTCTCTGGAAGTCAGCCACTGAAATGAAGCCACTTCCCTCTCAGATCTCTTCCCCAGCTGATGTGTAAAAGAAGTAGGAGGGGTCACAGCATAAACACGTGATATTGAGTAATTCTTCCCAAGAGGCTTTTTTTTTTTTTTTTGGTTAAACTGGTTCTACTGAGGATTTGAACCAGCAACCTTGTAGCTGCAGACTCTATACCCTAACTACTGTTCTAACAGGCCACTTGAGATTGAGTAATTCTTAACTATTTTAGAGTGAATATAATATTTTACTTTGCCCCAGCAATCTATGACAGATTCAGTTGCTCCCCATCTTCATCAGCATTTGGTATATTTCCATTTTATATTTTAGCTGTTTTAATAGGTGTTGCAGTGATACCTCATTGTGGTTTTAATTTGTATTTCCCTAAAGCCTAATAATGTTGAACATCTTTTCACATGCTTATTTGACATCTATATGTCCATATCCTCCTTAGTGAAATGCTGTTTATGTCTTTTGTCCATTTTATAATCAGATTCTTTCTTTCTTTCTTTTTTTTACTGTTGAGTTTTGACAATTCTTTATATGTTCCAGGTATAAGAGTTATTTGTCAGATATGTGGTTTACAAATATTTTTTCTTAGTCTGTAGCCTGTCTTTTCATTTTCTTAATGGGGTCTTTTGGTCTTTTGCAGAGCAAAAATTTTAATTTTGGTGAAATTCAACTTATTGGTTTTTTTTTTTTTTTCAACCACCACTAAGGCCCGAAGGTTTTCTCCTGAAAGTTTTATAGTTTTATGTTTTATGTTTAAATGTATGATCAAGTTTGACTTAATTTTAACATAAGGTATGAAGTTTAGGTTGAGATTCATGTTGTTGGTTTTTTGTTTTTTTGTGTGTGAGTGTTCAATTGTTCCAGTATCATGAGATGGAAAATATTATTTTTCCTACATTGAAATATTTTTGTATCTTTGTCAAAAATAAGCAGGTATACTTGTGTGGGTATATTGTGGAACTATTTATTCTATTTCTTTGCCTTATATAATTATTTACATATCAGGTTTAAGTTTGCCATTTTGTTGTTTTCTCTTTGTTTCTTCTGGGTTTCTGTTTGTTTGTTTTGTTCCTCTGTTTTACTTTCCTGGCCATCCTGTGTGTTACGGGAATATTTTTTATAATCCCATTTTGATTTATCTATAGTGTATCTTTTTGAAGAGTTTTTTTGGTGGTTGCTGTACACATTACATTCTACATACATAAATTTTGATCTACTGCTGTTGACATTTTACCAATTCAACTGGGTATAAAATCCTTACCTATATTAGTTTTCTTTATTATTCTATCTTTATACTTGTCTTAAATATGTTGTCTATATTCATTGAGAACCATATCAGGTAATATTATAAGTTTTGCTTCCATTTTTGAACATAATTCAGAACACTCAAGAGGAAAAGGACAATCTATTATATTTACCCATATTTTAACTCTTTTCATTGGCATTTCTTTATTTCAATGGTTCAAGTTTCCTTCTTTTTTTTTGGACGAAGTCTTGCTCTGTCATCCAGGCTGGAGTGTGATGGTATGATCTCAGCTCACTGCAACCTCCACCACCTGGGTTCAAGTGATTCTCCTGCCTCAGCCTCCTAAGTAGCTAGGACTACAGGCTCATGCCACCTTCCCAGCAACTTTTTGTATTTTCAGTAGAGATTGGGTTTTGCCATGTTGGCCAGGCTAGTCTTGAACTACTGATCTCAGGTAATTTGCCCACTTTGGCCTCCCAAAGTGCTGGGATTACTGAAGGCTGAGCCACCACACCCGGCCTTCAAGTTTTCTTCTTTAATTATTTCTTTCTGTTTCAAGATATTCTATAGGCACTCTTTTATGATAAGCCTACTGTTAACAAATTATCTTAGTTTTCCTTCACCTGAGAATGTCTTGATTTAACCCTTCTTCCTGAATATAAAATTTTAGGTTGACAGTTCTTTTCTTTCAACACTTGAAAAGTGTCATGCAAATTCAGGAAAAGAAAATTACACACCAGCATTGTTATGAAGATAGTTGCAAAGATCCTAAATGACACTTTAGCAAAGCAAAGCTGTTGACATATAAAAACATACAATGAATAAATGGCATTTGTCCCATGGATGTGAGAATGGGCCAATATTTCAAAAATTTATCAGCATAGTCCATCATATTGATTAAATGTAAAACAACATATGATCATCTCAGAAGACATAGTAAAAGCTTTGATAAAATTAAATATGGATTTATAATTTGAAAAAATTTTAGTGAACTTTAGTAAACATCATACTTAATGCTGAACCTTTAGAAGAAATAGTATCAAAGTCAGGAATAAGACAATGATTTCTCTAGTCACTGATAGTATTTATTAATTAACTCGTGTCTTGGCCAAAGCAATGAGACAAGAAAAATAAATAAGATATAACTGGGTTAGAAAAAGAGAGACAAATAATTGTTATTTTCAGACCATATCACTGTGGACATAAAAAATCCAAAGGAATCTATCTGCAAACAAACTATGAGAACTAATAAGAAGAGATTGAGCATAATATCTCACCATAATTGTAAAGAAGACATTTTTTTAACTAGGGTCACGGGTTGACAACTTGTTTACTAATCTTGACCTCATTTTATTAAGAGCCAGAGAGGCATTTTCCCCAACATTACACAGCATTTTATTAGCACAGCCAGGACAGAAACTAAAACATTGTGATGACTTTAAATCCAGTAATGTTTCCATTATGAGGTATCATCCATTTAAGCGACATACTAGTACAAATGTGGCAATGGCAGAAATAGTAAAAAGTGCCTTGATTATGAATCCTAGAAATCTTGGCAAACAGAATGAGGATGGAGAGTAGATATCCTGTATAAATTTACCTAGAGGTGGGTTGGGAGCATATATTTCATTTTTATTCAAACAGTTTTACTCTTTTGTTTCATGTCTCAGCTTTCCTTATTCCTGCCAAGCCAAGGTTTCTGGGAAGATATGGAGAAAAACTATTATGAAATGGAAAGGGGCCTGAACTGGGTGGAATGAAATCAGTGAAAAGTCCTGGGGGTACCCCACCAAAAAACATCTAGAGAAGAACTGAAAAAGAAAGTAAAGTCTATGCTGAATTTGAAAGTAATTGCCTTTGTAAACTAAAATTTTATTTAAAACATTTGGTAGTTAATCATTCCCTCTTTCTTGAGACGTTTTGGCCCGTGAGACTTTACTCTCTCAGTTCTCTCCTTCCCAAGTGATATGGTTTGGATATTTGTTCCTTCCAAATCTCATGTGATCCCCAGTGTTGGAGATGAGGCTTAGTGGGAGGTGTTTGGGTCATGAGGGCAGATCTCTCATGAATGGTGTGTTGCCTCCCCCATGGTATAAGTGAGCTCATGGGAGAGCTGGTTGTTTAAAAGAGCCTGGTACCTTCTCTTCTCTCTCTCTTTTTCTCCCTCTCTCGCCATGTGACATGCCTGTTCCCCCTTTATTTTCTGCCGTGATTGTAAGTTTCCCGAAGCCCTCACCAGAAGCTGAACAGATGTAGGTGCCATTATTATATAACTTGCAGAATCATGAGCCAAATAAACCTCTGTTCTTTATAAATTACCCAGTCGTGGTACTCCTTTACAGCAATGCAAAATGTCTCTGGGTTCAGTCCTTACACTTACTCCTTTGTTCATCTATCCTGATTCCTTAGGTGATCTCATTCAGTCTCTTGGTTTGAAATACTCAATTTTGTTTCCAACCCTCACCTTTTTCCTGAATTCAAGTCTTGTATATTTAGCTACCTACTCAGCATCTCCATTTGGATATTTAACAAGCATCTAAAGCTTCACATGAGTCAAATCAAACTCCTGCTTGCCTACCCTCTACCTCTTCCTCCATCTGTCTTCTTCAACTCAGTGAACTGCAGCTCCAATCACTCAGGTTTTTCAGACATGTATAATTACCCGTGACTTTACTTTCTCATCCCCATATCCAACCATCAGAAAATTCTATTGACCTTGCCTTGGAAAAAATGCCCAGAGCCTGATCACTTCTCATTGCCTTCACCACCTTCATCACTACCATCTCTCACCTGCACTATTGAAACAGCCACCTACCTAATCATTTTGCCTCTTTCTTGGTCCTCTATAATGTATTTTTCACAGGCTGCTAAAGCAATTCTTTAAACACATAAATCAGATCATGTTATTCCTCTGCTTGCCTTTTGTCTCCCATAGCACTTCAAATAAAATGCAAAGTTCTTCCCAGGGCCTCCAAGACCCTGTATGATGGTTCTTGGCTACCTTTTTAATGTCATCTCACATCATTTTCCCCTAGCCTATTCCACAGCTGTCACACTAACCACCTCAATGTTCCTGAATACTCCAAACACAGTTCAAGGTTTTTGCACTAGAGGAGGGCCCTTCCCCCAGATAGCTATATGGCTATCTCTTTCTTTTTCTTTCTTTCTTTCTTTTTTTTTTTTCTGCTCTGTCACTCAGACTGGAGTGTAATGTCATGATCTCGGCTCACTGCAACCTCTCCCTCCCTGGTTCAAGCGATTCTCCTGCCTCAACCTCCTGAGTAGCTGGGACTATGGGCGCACCACCACACCCAGCTAAGTTTTGTATTTTTAGTAGAGATGGGGTTTCACCATGTTGGCCAGGATGGTCTCGATCTCTTGACCTTGTGATCCACCCGCCTCGGCCTCCCAAAGTGCTGAGATTACAGGCATGAGCCACTGGGCCTGGCTGGCTATCACT
This sequence comes from Cebus imitator, assembly GCF_001604975.1. Classification (NCBI taxonomy): domain Eukaryota; kingdom Metazoa; phylum Chordata; class Mammalia; order Primates; family Cebidae; genus Cebus; species Cebus imitator. The sequence goes on from NW_016107628.1 coordinate 47,277, forward strand.
TTCTTAAGATCAACTCAGTGTCACCTATCAGACAGGGCTTCCTGTGCCCCTACAAAACATCACTCCCTGATCTTTTACTCTCTATCTCCCTTCCCTGACTTATTATTATTTTTTCCCTCTAGTATCTGCTATCCTAAAATCTAAGAAGCATCAGAAGATGGACTTTGTCTGCTTCGTTCACTGCCCTGTCCCCAGTAACTAGAACAGTGCCTGGTATGCAGCAGACCTTCAACACGTACGTGAAATGAGTAAATGGGTGTCCTGAGCAATAAAAGTTGAGTAACTATGAATGATGTCCAGCATTTCCTTCTTTGTATTTGGAGAAAAAAATTGGACACACAAAACAGTTTGATTTCTCAGGCCCTCAGGACTCCATCTTTTGTGACACTGGTGTGACGGTAGAGCAGAGTGTGGGGGAAAATTTAGAAACCCCAGAAAATCTAAAAAGAATGCTTTTGTTTTTCTTGCTGGGGAGTTTATGTCATCTCAAATTGAGAAACTGTTGTTGCTTATTTAAGCCATCCTTACAGCACTGTTACAATGAGTGTAGTTTTAAAAATAGCATTTCAATAATCACTTGTTTTTCAGAACATCCATAGAGTATGTTTATAGCAAGCGTAGCAGTTACCTTCTCTTTTTTTAAACTTTTAAGTTCAGGGATACAAGTGCAGTTTTGTTACATAGGTAAACTTGTGTCATGAGGTTTGTTGTATAGATTATTTCATCACCAGGGAATTAAGCCTAGTACCCATTAGTTGTTTTTCTTAATCTTCTCCTTCTTTCTACCCTCCACCCTCCAAAAGTCCCCAGTGTGTTTTGTTCCCCTTTATGTGTTCACATGTTCTCATCATTTAGCTCCCATTTATAAGTGAGAACATGCGGTGTCTTGTTTTCTCTTCCTGTGTTAGTTTGCTAAGGATAATGGCCTCCAGCTCCATCCATGTCTGTGCAGAGGACATAATCTCATCCTTTTTTCTTTTTTTTTTTTTTGAGATGGAGTTTTGCTCTTGTTGTCCAGGCTGGAGTGCAGTGGCACGATTTTGGCTCACTGCAACCTCTGCCTCCCGGGTTCAAGCGATTCTCCTGCTTCAGCCTCATGAGTAGCTGGGATTACAGGCATGTGCCACCAGGCCTGGCTAATTTTGTGTTTTTAGTGGAGACGGGGTTTCTCTATGTCGGTCAGGCTGGTCTTGAACTCCCTACCTCAGGTGATCTGCCTGCCTCAGCCTCCCAAAGTGCTGGGGTTACAGGCGTGAGCCATTGCACCCAGTTGATCTCATCCTTTTTAATAGCTGCATAGTATTTCATGGTGTATGTGTACCACATTTTCTTTATCTGCTGATGGGCATTTATGTTGATTCCACTTCTTTGTTATTGTGAATAGTGTGCAGTCACCTTCTTATGAATGTGATTTTGCACTCAGTTATCATCTAAAATTATTATTTAGGCTAGATGCATCATACCTGTAGTCCCAGCACTTTGGGGAGACTGAGGTGGGAGATGACTTGAGGCCAGGAGTTTAAGACTAGTCTGGGCAACATAATAAGACCCTCTTTCTACAGAAAAATTTAAAAAGAAATTAGCTCATTATGATGGTGCACACTTGTAGTCTTAGCTACTCAGGAGGGTGGGGGAGAAGGATCACTTGAGTCCAGGAGTTCGAGTCTGTCCTGAGCTGTGATTGTACCACTGTACTCCAGCCTGGGTGACAGGGCAAGACCCTCTCTCAGAACAAACAGACACAAGCCAACAACTATCTCTATAAAATAACTAAGCTTGACATTAAAACGTGATATAGAAAACTTTAAATTTTAAGCTAAAAAGAAATACAGGAACATTTGAATACCTTACATATATATATATATGTTTAATTATATATATGTATATATAATTCTTTTTTTTTGAGACAAGATCTTGCTCTGTCACCCAGGCTGGAGTGCAGCCTTGACCTCCCAGGCCCAGGTGATCCTCCCACCTTAGCCTCCTGGATAGCTGGGATTCAGTATGAGATTTGGAGGGGACATACCTTCAAGCCATATCATCCTTGAATTTGCAAATTAATGTTAGAAGTGAGAGAGTTCTTGGGGAATACTCTATAGGCTTGTGACACTATGCCTGGCTAACTTGTGTATTTTTTGTAGAGATGGGCGTTTCCCTATGTTGGTCACGCTGTTTTCAAACTCCTGGGCTCAAGTGATCTACCCACCTTGGCCTCCCAAAGCGCTGAGATTAAAGGTGTGAGCGACCGCGCCTGGCCACTAATATATTTTAATTACTATTTAGCCAACTTTTGGACATCTTGAATAGAATACTTCCCATTTAACTGTAAAATATTGATATTGGTGTTAAGGCCTTCCTGAGAATGCATGTAACTTTCACAGTTTAATACTTGAGGCTCCACGGAAACAAGCCACAGACCTGATTAACTACCGTTTCCCTCCTTGGCGGTGGCCGTGCTGCATCATAGCCACAGTCTACACTCCTGCTGATAACGGTGCACAATGAAACCTTGAGCTTGCTCCCTGAAGCTGGAGCATACCCCTTTCCTCTGGGGGCTTTAGTTCCTCTCCTACTCACTCACAGGGCTAAAGTTGACTGTCACCTGTGTCTAGCTCAGTAGACTATGAGTCTACTGTGCTTTTCTTAAACTTTCCCAGTTTCTACGAGTCACTTCTGAGTGGGTGGAGGTGGTTGATCCATTTCAGATCTCACACCTCTACTGTGCATTCCGGTTTCCACACTCCTTTGCTCACACTCTCTGTCTGGGTTTCACCAATCATGCAGCATGACTTTTGGGAAGAGAGCTCCAGGAAGGAAGGCTACTCCTTGCTTGTCTCAAGGACAGTGGCTGGTGTGACTGGACCCCCACACGCTGACCCTGAGCACTTAAAGATTTATCTCACTATAGTGGAAGGCCTTGGACTGAAACCATAAAACACTGTGTTTAGAAAGTCGTGCAAGATGGTCTGAAGTAGGGTACAACTGCTGTAAGAACTAAGATATAAGGCATGATGTCAGACCAGCACAAAAGGGAAATGATATGTTTACTGGATCATGAAAGGAATTTACCTCCTGAAAATATAACAGCATAATCAGTTATAAAAAGTTCTTCTCAAATAATGGAAGTGATGGAGGGTAACCAAGAGAACAGGGAAACGACCGAACGCAATTTAGTCTCTTACAGTACTTTGCCACCACCACAGAAAAGGAGGGCTTTAACTCCCTTGTTATGAATCCCCACCTCGGATGATTGAGTGTGCCTGCAATTCTGTAAGATCCAAAAAGGGAGGAGGCAATGTACCTCTCACTGTATTCCCTTAACCTCCAGAAAGAATCTTCAAAGTTTAATCAAATGTGAAATTAGTGGGTATTCCCCCAGAACTCTCTCACTTCTAACATTAATTTGCCAGTTCAAAGATGACATGGTTTGAATGTACGTCCTCTCCAAATCTCATGTTGAAATTGATGCTAGTGTTGGAGGTGGGACCTAGCGGGAGGGGACTGGGTCACGGGGTTGGATCCCTCGTGAATGGTTTGCTGTCCTCCCTGCAATAATTAGTTCACACAAGATCTACGTGTTTAAAGAGCCTGGAACCTCCTCCTCCCTGTCTCTTGCTCTCTGTCTTGCATGTGGCTGCCTGTTCCTCCTTCGCCTTCTACCATGAATGGAAGACTCCTGAGGCTCCCACCAGAAGCAGACGCTGGCACCATGTTTCTTGTACAGTCTGCAGAACTATGAGTCAAACACACCTCTTTTCTTTGTAAATTACCTGAGAATGGTAGAGCATTTAGTCAAGAGGGAGGGGCAAATTTGAGGTATGGCTCTTATTTCTATGATTGATATACCCAGTAAAATAATAAAGCCTTCTTTCTTGGCAACACTCATTGCTTCTTTTTGTGTGATGAGCAGCAGGATGTTGACTGAACCCCCGGTGTTTGGTAACAGGTGTAGACCTTCACGCGCGCTCTCACACATCACACACCATCACGCTGCATCTCGCTTCCTAAGCTGATGATCTTGCCTACCCCACAGGTATGACCGAGGCTTTAAATCCTAAAAGTCAGTCACCTGCCTGCCCTGAAGAAGGAATCTATGTAAGCCACCTTGACCTTGCTTCCGCCCGTCAGATAAAAGGGGTGTCTATCCATGGTGGCAGCTATCAAAACGACGTGCTCACTTTCATTTTTAAAAAGAAACAAAACCCTTCCTGAGGCTGCTCTCCTTTTCCTCCCTGCAGAAATCAGATTCTTTGGGAGAAGAGTGTAACTGCTTTTTCTGTCTCCTCCTCTCCCATACAGGACAGACAGGCCTCTGCCCTCCCAAGCTACCAAAGCTATGGCCTGTTGCCAAATCTAATGGCTACTTTTAGTCCTCATCTTCCCAGGTTACCTTGGGCATTTGACCCATTTATCATTTCTTCCACAGAGGTTTACGTTTTCTAGTTCTCCACAACACCACTCCTACTGTCTTTCTCCACTGATTTCATTTTCAATGTTCATTCTTATTATTGGTATTTCCCCAAATTGTGTTTTTCATCCTTTTCTCTTCCCACATAGGGTTTCTCAATGGTTTACTCTCTCTACCACATGACCAGGCTAAAAATTTTCCAAATTTTTATGCTCTGCTTCCCTTTAAAATATAAGTTCCAGCCAGGCACAGTGGCTCATGTCTGTAATCCCAGCACTTTGGGAGTCTAATGTGGGCAGATCATGAGGTCAGGGGTTCGAGACCAGCCTGGTCAAAATGGTGAAACCCCGTCTCTACTAAAAATGCAAAAAATTAGCTGGGCATGGTGGTGCGTGCCTGTGGTCCCAGCTGCTCAGGAGGCTGAGGCAGGAGAATTGCCTGAGCCCAGGAGGTGGAGGTTGTGGTGAGCCGAGATTGCGCCATTGCACTCCAGC
>NW_016107628.1:52404-82130 GCF_001604975.1 Cebus imitator
AAAAAAAAAAAAAAAAAAAAAAGAAAGAAAAAGAAAAAAAGCATAAATTCCAACTTTGAGTAACTCCTCTGCTCTCATGTCTGATCACAGGCTGTTGGAAGTACCCATGCAACACTTTGAACTCTTTGCTGTCTAGAAATTTCTTTTGCCAGACACCCTAGGTCATCACTCTTAAGTTCAGTCTTCCAAAAATTCCTAGGACATGGATACAATGCAGTCAAGCTCTTTCCTAGGGCGTAACAAGAGCGACTTTAACTCCAGTTCCCAGTAACTTCCTCATTTCCATCTGATACCTCATCAGCCTGGCCTTCACTCTTCTTACTTCTGTCAGCATTTTGCTCATAATCACTTACCAAGTCTCTAAGAAGTCCCAAACTTTCCTTCACCTTCTAGTCCTCTTCTGGGCCCGGCAGACTCTTCCCACTGCCCATTACCAGGTTCCAAAGCCAATTCCACATTTCAGGTACCTTTACAGCAATGCCCAACTCCTCAGCACCATTGTTCCGTGTTTGTTCAGTTTGCCTTGCTGTAAAGGAATACTTGACACCAGTAGAGTCGTGGCCTCTTACGTCATTAGCCTGTAAAAGCTGCAGGCACTCAACACCATGAACATCTCAATTCCTCCAGTTCTTTAATTTCCTTTAAAAGGCTCTAATTTTCTTTATTCTTTTCTATTAAATCTTTGTCAGTCTCATTTGCACAAACTCATCCTTTGCCATCCCTTAAAGGTTGGTATTACCAGCGGATTCCATCCCCAACCCTCTTTTCATATTCTTTCTGAGTAAGAATTTGTGTGCCATAATTATCTGTGTGCTGGTACATCATAGCTCAGATCTCTGTCTCCTGAGCCCCAGATACATATATTCATCTGCCTCTTAGACATCTTAATCTTAACATATTCAAAACTGAACTTATCATCTCTCATGTCGCACCTTGTCCCTTATCCTATTCACAGATTTGACCACCCAAACCAGGAACCAGACTCTTCCTGTTCCCTCTTCCTTTAGCCCATGTGCAACCAGGTATCAAGTTCTGCTCATTTGAACCCCTGCCCTTCACACCACCAGCCCTGCTTCAGCCAAGCTAAGCAGTAAGGAAGCCAAGGTCTTCATTATTGTTTAGCCGGATCCCTCCAATAGCCTTTAGAATGTCCCCCCTCTTGCTTGTAGTCTCATTCTCCTGTTTACCAGAATGTTCTTTTTAACTCGTGAACCAGAGTATATCACTAATCTCAAAACCCTTTAATTACCTCCCTTCACAAGCCTTCAAAATAAAATCTAAACCCTTCATCATGTACACGAAAACATTAGTGATCTGGACCAGTCTGGAAACTGGACCTGCTTTCCTTATCCAGTCTTTATTTCAGTCATACCAAAATATCCTCATTTTCCTGAACTAGCCAAGTTCTTCGAGTAGTAAGGAGTATAAAAATAAACCCTCTGGCCGGGCGCGGTGGCTCACGCCTGTAATCCCAGCACTTTGGGAGACTGAGGCAGGCAGATCACAAGGTCAGGAGATCAAGACTATCCTGGCCAACATGGTGAAACCCCTTCTCTACTAAAAATACCCCAAAAATTAGCTGGTTACTGTTGTGTGTGTCTGTAATCCCAGCTACTCGGGAGACTGAGGCAGGAGAGTCACTTGAACCCAGAAGGCATTGTATTTCAAAAGGAGAAGTAAAAGTTGAAAATAGAAGGCACAGGGTCAGTGGAGGAGACAAAACCGGTGCCACTAGACGGAACTGGAGGTCACAGATGAAACCCACACCCTCGTTCCTATCCTACCTATAGATCACAGGCATGGGATGGAGGAATCCTCCCCGGAAGGCACGGTTCTTGCTTAATCACAATTAGACCCCCACCTAAGTCATGTACCCCTCACTTACCTCATTGATCACCACTCTCACATGTACCCTCTAAGATCGCGAGCCTTTAAAAGAGGCCAGGATTTTCTAGTCAGGAGCTCGGTTCTTGAGACGCGAGTCTGCCAAGACTCCCCGCCGAATAAAACTGCCACTTCCTTCCCAGTTCCGTGTTGGAAAAGTTTGTTCTCGGCCACTCCTGCGTCAATCTGACTGATTGTCTTTCTTTTCCTCTTCAGGATCCCTTTCTTCTGTTGCCTCTTACATGTTAAATGTACCTTGGGAAGCCAGGTGCGGTTGCTCACACGTTATCCTAGCGCTTTGGGAGGCTGAGGCGGGTGGATCATCTGAGGTCGAGAGTTCGAGACCAGCCTGACCAACATGGAGAAACCCCGTCTCTACTAAAAATACAAAATTAGCCGGGCTGGTGGTGCACGCCTGTAATCCCAGCTACTCGGGAGGCTGAGGCAGGAGAATTGCTTGAACCCAGGAGCCGGAGGTTGTGGTGAGCAGAGATCATGACATTGCACTCCAGTTTGGGCAACAAGAGCGAAACTCCATCTAAAAAAAAAAAATTTACCCTGGAAATCGTCCTGAGTCCCCCAGTTCTTTTAGTTTCCCCCGGAATGGCCGCCAAGCTGGATCCTACTCAGGCAGTGTTGTACTGCCCCCTACTGGTGTAACTGAAAAGCAGGTTAGTTGCTGGCCACATGCAGAGTCCAATTAACGAGAGTGAAGCCTGGCACAAGAAAAGTGAATTTATTTCCGAAACTAGTTTGGGGGGAGGGCACAAACTGTCCTCTTTTAAATGTGCCACTTTGCCTTTGGCACAAAAAGTCAAGGTCAGGGTGGTCTCCCTGCTACTGAGCAGTTAATTACTGAGCAGTTGAGTTGGTGCCTTCCCAGGCAGGAGTAAGTTGTAAAAACGGCCAATAGGGATGTTTTCCACATGCCTTTGTGAGGCAACCTCACCCCCCTCAAGGTAGGAGTTCCATGAGGACATGCTTTGATCTGCAAATCGACAGATCTGTCTTGGAGCATATAGGTGATCTTGCCCTGTAGGGAGTGTCCGGTGAGGGGGAGGTGAGAGGTTATTTTGCATTTCAAAATGGCCAAGTAGGAAGTAGAGGGCAAGGGGGAAGGAAAAAGGAAAAGGGGGGAGCAATTAAACATTATATAAAATATATAAACATTATGTAAAATAAAGCATTATATCTCTTAGAATAATGGGGGCACTTGGGTACACTGGTACCCGTGAAAAGCCAGCCAGGAATAGTAGTGGCCCTAGTCCTAAGGGGGTGACAATAGGTTTTCCTATTTTCTGCTGACTAAAGCATCACGTCTGAGCTAACACACGGGGCAGTAGACCTTCTGAAGACTCCTGACAGGGGGAGTACAGTCCTCTGACTGGGCTCTTCAACTTCCATTTTCTTTTACACTCTGGACTCTGGAGCTCAGAGGTGGCCGGCGTCTTTTTTGCGTCTTAGTGTTAGAGGTGGTGAATTCATATGGGTTTGCAGTAACCTCAGTTACTGTCTCTTCAGCAGAAAAAATTCAACCATGGGGCATAAGGAAGAGGGAGAGAGCAACGTAAGTTTTAGAGTGGGAGTGAAAGCTGATGGAGAAGTTTTGGAGCTGGAATTTTTTAAAAAAACTGCATTTGGAGGAGGGTCAAGCAGGTGGCTTGAGAGACGAAGTGCACTGTTTGACCTTTGACTTGGCGCTTTATACGCTGGCGTACTTCCAGGGTCTTGCATTCCTTCTGATTCTTCCCTTGGGGTGGGCTGTCTGCATGTGCAGTGGCCTGCTAGCACTTGGGAGCGGCCTCATGCCCAGGGTGTTCACTGGAGTTGTACGCATGCTCACTTGAGGCGTTCTTCCCTTACCAGCTGAGTGTTCTCAGAGGAAAGTGATATACCACTTAAACGCCGCCATTTTGCCTTTCAGTATGCATGTGTGAGCCCACTCACCCAGCTCCTGTGATCTTAATGGGAAACTGCTGATCACCAGCTTCAGATTTGGTTTTATCTATTGGGTGACTGCCTTTCCTCTCGCTGGCTGTGACTACTTGTTATTTTAGAGAGACAGCTTAACAACTGTCTGACCATCACCTGATGGTTACCTGACATTTCTGGGGGGGCCTCTTCTGCCCTGCTCATGTCTGCCTGACCACCTACTGTAACATTTCCCCCCTCAAGGGTCCAGTACCCCAATTTTGGGAAGGAAAATGGACAAAGGTCAGTCTTCTGTAAACTGCTCCCTGCTCACAGAGGGGCAGCAGTGGTTATTCTGTGGGTCTTGGCCTCCTGCTAGCTGTTAAGGCAGAGCAACTCTGTGGGTTCATGAAAGCAGTGTCTAGCCAGGTCCAACGGAGGAAGGGGCAGGACTTAGCCTCTTTCAAATGTCCTACTGATGGGCAGTCTAAGGGCTTAGTGTAGAAGGATAACTCTTGAATGTTGAGAGGACGTATTCCTCACTGACAATCACGTGGAGCTTGATGCCCTGGAGATGACAGAACACAAATCAGGTTATTAGATATCGAAGACATGGACCAAAAAGGACAAGTAGCGATGTCAAAATGAAACAAAGGGTTGAGGGCAGTTCCAAAAAATCCTGAGGCTGCTGACACACCCAGGTAGCTGGTGGCTGCAGTCATGCCTGCTAAGACTTGGGCACATGGGGTTGCTGCCAATTCCAATATGTGCCCGGTGTAGCGGGTGCACAGCAACACATTTAAGCTTGTGTACAAGGCATTTGAGGTTGAGGCATGAAAAAATAGTGAGGCACTGTGTGCGTGTTGTTTGTGCATGAGACTATAACTCCTTGACCCTGAAAACAGGGCAATGTGTGATGAGAGCTGAGCACGGCCTCCAAGAATATGGTTTGGGTGCTTCTAGACCTAACAAACAAGGCCACATGTGCCTCATGACACGACTGCAAAAAGCCACCTGGTAGAGGTGTCTTGTTTGTCTGAATTATAGTTTAACAAGCCTCTCAATAAGTACTTGGCGGACAGATCTTGGAGCAGCACTCCCTCAGAGGAGCTGCTCCCTGCCCTGTTCAGCTGTAATTGTCTGAATACTTATTTCTCTGCAATCACTGCAGAGCAAACTGCAAGGGGTGACCCTGCCGTGGTCACCTTGAAATTACGCATGGAGTAGGATAACACACCAGTCTTTGGGGAATACTGGTAAGGGACGGTCCTGACCTGTTTTCAGGAGGACAGGACCAATGTGGGTAATACCAGGGTTCGGATTACCATGGGTCAGAAGTTGACAGAAGAGCAGAAAGTATTTTTTAAAATGCTACAACAATTACTTAAGGCTATCCAGTGCACCATAGAGTCTGAAGCTTTGCCTAAGCTTATGCTTTTAGTTTGGCAGAAATGCCCTTGGACTGAACAGGGGGGCCTCCTGTTCATCCTTGGGGTTCCAGAATAAACCGGTCTCACCGTGTGCCCCTAACCTTGCTTTCATCTCTGTTCTAATGGCAATCTGTTTGCCTGGGACCAGTCTTCCTCTCTGTCCTATGAATCTCTTACTCCTGTGGCCTTGGGCCTTAAAGCAACTCTTGCTTGGAGCATCCTAGCAACAAAATGATTCTTTTCTCAGATTCCCATTGCCCACATTTTTAAAGTAGATAAGAAGTAGTAAGTAACTTTACTACTAGGTAAGTAAGACTGTTAAGTCTTAAGTAAGGCAAGACGACTATTGTTGCTGCTGTTGTGTTGCTTGTTTGTTTGAGACACAGTCTCACTGTCATCCAGGCTGGAGCGCCGGGCATGATCTTGGCTCACTGCACCTCTCGGGCTCAAGCAATTCTTCTGCCTCAGCCTCCCAGAAGCCTGTTTTTCAGCTCACTGTTGCAAGTAGCTGGACTTCCCTTTCTTTGACTGTGACCTCGATGGCCTTTGTGCATGTTGTGAAGGAAGTAGAAGTAATTGGAGAAATGGAGGCTACAGGAGGAAGTGAGGGAGATACTCATGGAAAGTCTTCATGTGCTCACAAAAACAGCAGCCTTTGGATTTGAGAGGGTGACATTTATTTGCCCTCTTGACATAAGGTAGTAACTTCTGGAGAACTTAAGGCTTGGAGTGAGAAGTCACAAATGGCAAAGGAAGAATTTTCCCTGCTTCCAAAGGGGTGCTAACTCAAAAAAAGCAAGTTGTTAAAAGGGCCACAGAGTGAGGTCCTCTGCAGGTGAACAAACTGCTCCAGAAGGCACCAGAAAATTTGGCTCTGGGGCGTAATGGGGATAAAAAGGGTACAGTAAGTCATAAGGAGTTGGCAGAGCTGGGATTCCCATTAGTATCTGTCCTGGCAATGTTCCAGCAGACAGGGGAAGCGTTGGTGGTCATCTGAGCTGGTTGGGTGAGAGCAAGTGTAAATCTCAGGGGATATCCAGAAGGGAGCCCATGTCTTTGCTGCTACGCAAACACAGACAGAGCCATGGGCCACAGCAAGAGCCATGGACACACGAATAACAGGTGTGTGTCTAAGAAGTCACATGGCATGCAAAATGAAAACAGAAAAGGCAGACTTGCCCCTGAGCTGGGTGGTTCAGTGGGTGTGCAAGGCCATTTCAGAAGACAGAAGAATAGGCATTGCGGGTTTTGGGGAAAGAGCCAATAGTAGCTGAAAAAACAGAGGAAGCTACAGACATTGCCAGTCTCAGGCTTTAGCCCTATGACTCATGCAAGCCTCCTGTCCAGGGAGGCTGAGAGGAATTGTTCTAGGGGTTGGTTAGTAAGAAGGAGAGCAAAGGGGAGAAGAAAACCACATAAGAGGGTTGAATACCTTCAGCCAAAGAAGGCGAGGAAATCTCTTACCGCCAGAGAACATATCTGAGTCACAGGACCAAAGTACATTAGCGTCCCTTCTCCCTTGATTCTTCCCTTGGGGTGGGCTATCTGCGTGCACAGTGGTCTGCTAGCACTTGGGAGGGGCCGCACATGCAGTGTGTTCACTGGAGTTATATGCATGCTCACTTGAGGCGTTCTTCTTCCATTTTGTCTGTTTTTGAGACAGAGTCTCTCTCTGTCTCCCAGGATGGAGTGCAGTGGCGCGATCTTGGCTCACTGCAACCTCCGCCTCCTGGGTTCAAGCAGTTCTTGTGCTTCAGCCCCGAGTAGCTGGGATTACAAGCTAATTTTTGTATTTTTAGTAGAGATGGAGTTTCACCATGTTGGTCAGGCTAGTCTGGAACTCCTGGTCTCAAGTGATCCATCTGCCTCTGCCTCCCAAAGTGTTGGAATTACAGGCATAAGCCACCATACCTGGCCAGGTGTCCTTCTCTTACCAGTCGAGTGTTCCTAGAGGAATGTGATAACACCAGTTAAACTTGCCCTTTTTCCTCTTAGTGTGCACGTGTGAGCCCACTCACACAACTCCTGAGATCTTATTGGGAAGCTGCTGATCACCAGTTTCAGATTTTTCTATGTATTTGGAGACTGCCTTTCCCTGGTGCTGGCCGCGACCAAGTATTATTTTAGAGAGGCACTTTAACAATGGCCTGACCATCACCTGATGGTTGCCTGTCATTACCGGTGGCGTGGGAGGCTCTCTCCCGCCCTGCTCATGTCTGCCCGACTACCTACTGTAACATTAGCCACCTGTTCTCATCAATTCTGTCTCCTGGGAGATATACCCTGTTCCTATCTTTGCTCTAATTTTTGGAGGGAAAATTCGTTGGAATGACTTGGCTTTCTCTCACTCTTCATGCACTACCAAAGCTGTGCCCGCTGTGGCATGCAAGGCCCTGCTTAACCTACCAGAATATCTGTCTTCTGTCGTCAGCTCAGTTCCATACTCCTCCTTGAACACTTGTGGGCTACACAAGACCCCATATTCTCTGAGTTCCTAATTTCAGATTGGCATAACTCTCATAGTGTTTCTTATGTGTTTTCAATTTCTTGTAGGCACATTGCAGACTCTTTGATAGAAATGAGCTGTAAGATGTCCCTGTTTGCTGAGCTGTGGGGCACTGGGACCAATTGAGAGCTGTGACACACCCCCGTTTACTGAGCTGCAGGCAGCAAGACTGAATAAGAGCTGTGACATGCCCTCGTTTGCCGAGCTGCAGGTGGCAGGAACGAGAGAGAGCTATAACATTTCTTGGGGTTTCAGGCCTTGGGACTCCCCAGACAAATGCTATAGCACCCCTTGGGGCTCCATAGTTGCTGGCAACTCCGCGTTTCTTAAAGCCATTGTGTTTCCCTCATTTAGACACTGTTGCCTAAGGTGGAAGCAGGTCACGGCACGCTTCCTTACTTTTAGTAGAGTTGGGGTTTTGCCATGTTGCCCAGGCTGCCTGCTCCAACCACTGGCTGAGTGTGGATCCCATGGCTCAGGCGTTCAAGACCAGCCTGGGGCAACATGGTGAGACCCCATCTCTACCAAAAAAAAAAAAAATCAGCCAAGCTTAGTGGTCACTGCACTACAGACTGGGTGACAGAGCAGGAGCCTGTGACTTCCTACCCCAAAAAAGAAAATATAACATTAATTTACAGTGTCTCTTTTAAAAAAAAATTTAACACAATGTTATCTTTTTCTTGCTGAAGGAGCAGGGTTGTGTCCCATCAATTTGCCCGGAAAAAATACACAGTTCCAAAGTGTGACCCATTTGACCAAGAGGAATTTGATTGTGGTGCTGTCCTCAATTTTGCTTTGCAGGGTTCTTTCTTTTCACCTTTATGTTTTTCTTCCATTTATTTTCACTTGACACATAATAATTGTACATATTTATGGGGTACAGAGTAATATTTTGATACATGTATACAATGTGTAATGATCAAGTCAAAGTAATTAGGATACCCATCACCTCAAGCATTGATCATTTCTTTGTGTTGGGAACATTCAAAATCCTCTCTTCTAGCTTTTTGAACATACACAATAAATTATTCTTAACTATATTCACTCTGTAGTGCTACAGAACACTGGAACTGATTCCTCTTCTCTAGCTATAACTTTGTATCCATTAATCAACTTATCCCCATCCTCCATTCCCCCCTGCCCTTCCCAGCCTCTAATAAGCACAATTTTACTCTTTACTTCTATGAGCTCATTTATTTTAAGCTTCCATATACGATGGGGAACATGTGGTATTTATCTTTCTGTGCCTGATTTATTTCACTTAACGTAATGTCCTCCAGGTTTGAGGATTGAGGAGAGCAGACATTTTATTATTCATCTCCATGTCGAGAATCAGAAATGTCCCCAGTCAAAAAATGATTACAAATGTGTTATATCAGGAACTGTGGCTTGCCTATGGGTCCTGGGTGGGCAAATAACTAGATTCAATAGGAATGGGCTTGAAATTTCTTAGACCATGATGTGATTTGGCTGTGTCCGCACCCAAATCCCACCTTGAATTGTAATTCCCATAATCCCCACGTCATGGGAGCGGCCCAGTGAGAAGTAATTTAATCATGGGAGCTGTTACCCTCATGCTGTTCTCATGACAGTGAGTGAAATCTTACCAGATCTGATGGTTTTATAAGGGGCTTTCCCCACTGTTGCTTGGTGCTTCTCCTTCCTCCCACCATGTGAAGAAGGATGTATTGGCTTTCCCTTGTGCTGTGATTGTAGATTTCATGATTCCTCCCCAGCCATGCTGAACTATGAGTCAATTTCCTCTTTCCTGGCTGGACACAGGCTTATGCCTGTAACCCTAGCACTTTAGGAGGCTGAGGCAGGTGGATCACTTGAGGTCAGGAGTTTGAGACTAGTTGGGCCAACATGGTGAAACCCTACTAAAAATACAAAAATTAGCTGGGCATGGTGGTGCCTGCCTGTAATCCCAGCTATTCGGGAGACTGAGGCAGGAGAGATGCTTGACCCGGCAGGTAGAGGTTGCAGTGAGCTGAGATTGCACCACTGCACTCCAGTCTGGATTACAGAGCGAGACTCTGTCTCAACAACAAAAACAAAAACAAAACAAAACAACGCCCCCTTTCCTTTATAAATTACCAAGTCTGGGTATGTTTTTATTAGCAGTGTGAGAACATACTAATACAGACCACAAAGGTGGGGAATCCATTATTTTGGGCCAAGTAATCTTACTTTTCTTCCAATGTTCAGTGCATAGACTGATGTCAAGCTTCAAACAGTGAATTATCATAAAGGAGGAAAAGCTAGAGGGTGGCACTGAGAATAAGAGATGTCGCACTAGGGCTGTGTGGGTCTGATTTCCCTTTCCCAGACTTTCTGCTATGAATGACACCTACCCAGGCTTGAGTGAGTACCTCCTATGTCTTAGCGCCTGAATTAATCAGCAATCCCTGCCTGGAAATCAAAGGCAGAGATTCTCTATCAGAGTCCCTTAATCTTTTCTGAGCCCTGACTGCCCCCCTGAGAGTCCAGCAGAAGCTATGAATCTTCTCCCTACGGAAAAGCACTCATATACGTTCAAACAAAATTAGTCTGTTTCCTTTCTGTTTCTTAGTAAAAAAAGTTTACAAGGCTTCCTGTTTTGGTTTTTGGGGCTCCACGTAAGTGTAGTGGGTGGAGAGAAAAGCTCAGTGAGTATTTTCCTCTAACCGTATTTGGTAGGTTCCCTTTTTAGCCCTGATCCTTTTCTCCCCAGGCTCTCCACTGTCTGCTTTATTCCTGGAAAGTGCTGGAAGGAAGCATGTGCTCCAGAGGTTGGGATCGGCATCTGGCTCTGGAACTGCCACTGCTGCATCTGTTAGTCCTCGCTGCCAGCATTCAAGGTACTTTCCACCAGCCGTCTGCCTGTGATTGTGCCTGAAGGCATGTCTGCTGGGAACGGGGAGATACGATGTGGTTCAGCCCTGGAAGCGGGATTTGGGGTCTGGAAAGCAGGTATTTCCATTCCGGTAGCAGGGCCATGGCATGGCAGGGAGCCTTCCTGAGCACTGAAGAATTGAGCTTCATCTCCTTTCCCAAGGGGATGTGACCGAAGCAGGACTCTGGGGAGAAGGAGAAATAGGCCCCTCATATTTTGTCTCATGGTTGGTGGTCCATGAAGTTATGGGAACGTGTTTGTTTTTGCATTTTAAATAAGAAGAAGCTGCTACATTTTGTGTTCCGACATGCTGTAATCCCTTAGGCATTCTTGGAGGCCACTGTGTATGTGAGGCTTTGTGTTCTGGGCCAAGATAAATGATATTGTCATTGACCCGAATAAAAGATAGATCAGAACTGTAGGAAGAAAAGCTTGGAAAGGATTGCCACCTGGGGTCTCTGAATGAGGGTCTTAGAAGAGGCTAGAAGTATATCGGGATCAAAGGAATCTTAACACATCTGACTGCTAAGAGTTAAGGTCCGTTCCTCTGAGAGCTAACTTTCCTTTTCCGTTAGAGCTGCCTCACCCTCTTTCTTCATCCAGTTCCTGTGTTCTTTTGCCAGGTGAGAAATAGCAGTGAAACTTTCGACTTTCTTGCTATTCCTCCAAGTAAATACTCAGGTCTTTTTACTTTAAAGGGCATTAATGCTCACCACTATGAGTAAAACAGTAAAAATGAACAAACATAGGATAGTTACACCGTGGCATAAAATGATGATGGAGTGTAACTTTTAGGGAGATGAGATAGAATGTGTGGAAGATGGGCTCTCACATACTCTGCCTCTCAGGTTGGCAGTCTTTTGGTTCATGACTGTGTGAGTCCACAGCTGTATGGGTTCTGTGGGGCTGACTCAATGCATAGGACACTGGTATGGCCTTGGGAGTGGGGGGCTGACATGAAGTATTCATCTAACTATTGGCAAAAACAGCGTTGCCAGTGAGAACTGGAATATTTCAGGACTTTCTCTGGGCATACTGAAAATGTTCTGGTAGTTAACCATCCCTAGGCTTCATCTTGGTCATTGATTCTTCTTTGATTGAAACATGCAGACCCCACCTGCTTATGTTATCCTTTGAATGGATGATATTGGTTTTGAATGAGGTTAGGTTATCTATTTCTATAACCTAGGTTAGTAAAATACAGATTCAGCATTTACTGTCTGTCAGACATTGTGTTAGGCATTTTGCATACTTTTTCATTTAACTTTCATAGAAAATGGTGAGGTGGCTATTATTATCTACATTTTTCAGATGAGAATATTATCTTTCAGAGAGATTAAGAAATTCGTCTAAGAGCACACAGGTCTAACTTCCAAACCATTTTATTACAAGTATGCTTTTCCTAGCAGGGAATCTTGATGAAGGTCAATGTGTCTAAATCTCTTAATTTTACAGTTTGCCTTAAAAGAGGTGTTTTCTCTTGCCTCTGGGCTTATGTCCATACCTTCTTTCCACCTAGATTTTCCTTCCTCCCCTCTCTTCCTGCCTATCTTTTGGGCTTCCATTTTCATGTGACTTCTTCCTGGACTGTTTGCCTGTGACTGTGTTCCGAAGACATGGTCACACGGGAACCTCCGGCTCCATATGGTTTGTGATCATCTGTTTCCTAAACCTGCTGAGGACAGAAACACGTGCAGTGTTGTGCCGCTGAACTTAGCACAGTGCCTGGGGCATGGCATGTGCTCAATATATAACTGTTAAACAAATGAATGAACAACTTCAAAAAACTTCCTTTTGGACTCTACATCCATATCTTCCCGGAAAGTGAAGTAGTTCTCTCCTCTGCAGTAAAGGATGCCTCTGTGGAAAAGTTTGAGAAGAGCTCTTAGCTCTCTTCTTCCTTCTCTCCTCAGACTTGGATTTCTCGGCTCTTTGGTTTCAAGGCAATGATTCAGGGCACACTCCACAACCAGGCAATTCCCTATCTGCCTACAATACTCAGCAGGATAGAGGAGAAATAGTATTGTACTAGAAATACGATTTCCTCAGTTCTATAATGGATGTAATAATCTGTTCCTCATATCTTCAAGGGGTTGCTATTAAGATCAAATAAAATAAAAAATTTGTGGGCCGGGCGCGGTGGCTCACACTTGTAATCCCAGCACTTTGGGAGGCCAAGGCAGGTGGATCACTAGGTCAGGAGTTCAAGACCAGCCTGGTCAAGATGTTGAAACCCCATCTCTACTAAAAATACAAAAATTAGCTGGGCGTGCTGGCACGCGCCTGTAATCCCAGCTACTCAGAAGGCTGAAGCAAGAGAATCGCTTGAACCTGGGAGGCAGAGGTTGCAGTGAGCTGAGATGGTGCCATTGCACTCCAGCCTGGGTGACAGAGTGAGACTCCGCCTCAAAAAAAAAAAAAATTGCAATTGCTTTGAAATCATGACACGCACACAAGCTGATACAGATGAAAGCCTGGGAAGAGCATACGTAAATTCCTAAGCCCAAAGTAGTTGCCTGAGGCCAAGACCTGAATTTCTATCTCTTAAACATCTTCTCTAGACTCTCCAGACACACGTCTAAAACTTGACTCATCATCCCTATTCCCGATATGTGTTGCTGTTTAACAAGCTGCCACAATACCGTGGCTTAAAGTAATAGCAATGATACTTTGCCCACAGATCTGGGGGAAGACTGTACATTATGTCTTACTCAGGGCTTTTCATGTGCTTGCAATCAGATCACGGTGTGGCCTAGGGTCATGCAGGGCTCTTCACTCACAGGGCTACCGCCTGAGCTGAGGGAGACTCAAAGAGCTGGGTGGCTGGCATCACCCAGCACAAGTCTCCCAAGAGAAACAGGCAAACGGTACGTAGTGTTTTCTAAGCTAGCTTCCAGGTCACACTCTGCTGTATCCCATTCATTGAGGCCATCACCAAGCCTACTCGAGTTCAAGGAAACGGGGCACAAAGTCCATCATCTGATGAGAGGACTGTCAAAAAATTTACAGACTTAAAAAAAAAAAAAACAAAACTGTAATCCTTCTTTCCCCAAACCTACTGCTCCTCAACTGTTCCCCACCTCTATAAATGGCATCTCCACTTGCCCAGTTGCTCAGGCCAGAATGCTAGGAGTCATCCTTGATTCTTGTCTTTCCCTTGATTCTCATGCCTGATGTGTAAGTCCAGTTAATTCTATTTTCAAAAATATCTCTCAAATATGTCCAATTCCGTGTACCCCCATGCTACCTATCAAGCCACCATTTTCTGTTATCACCAATTTCCACAATGATCTGCTATCCTACTGCTCTATGGACTGCATTCTCTCTAGCTAACGTGTTCTCTACCCTGCTGTGAGTATACATTGACCAAAATGGTTCTCTGTTTAGTTCACTCTTCTGCTTAAAACTCTTCAGTAGCCGCTGTGGGAGATGAGAAAGCAGAAGTGGTGAGTGTAAAGTTTACATTTTGTAATAAGCTCCCTTCCTGCCCGCCTTAGTCTATGTTTTAACCAGTGAGCTACTTTCTGTTCCATAAATAAATCTCGTTTTGGTGTCTCTGGGCATTTAATTCTTTTCCCTTCTTGTTGGAATATTCACTACCCCCAGTCCTCACCTTTCCCTGGCTTAATCCCACTCAGACTAATTCCTCTTACAGAAGCCATTCTCAACCCCCAATTTCAAGTGATGTGCTCCCTTTGATATGCCCTCTAAGCATTCCATATTTTCCCTTTCCTAACACTTACCGTCAGTAGTGAAAGCCTCTGATTAATTGTGTTGATTCACTGGACTGGAAGCTCAAGGGAAGGAGCTGCATCCATCTCTTGTGTGCATACAGAGACTAGCAGATAGTAAGTGCTTCCTGTGTAGCTACGAGATGAGTGAATGCATGAGGAAGTTCATGTACACACGTATGCGTGGAGAGGCGGGTGAATGGAGGGAGGAAGGGAACAAAGGAAAGAGGGAAGGAGTAAATTTTGAGTCATTGTTTCAGTCAAGCTGGGGTCTCAGAGTAGCTCTTACTGGCTCTAATAAATTCTTCCTCCCATTTCCCACAGTGACTATTTCAAACCTTCACCCTTATCCTCAAGGCCCGTTACCTCAGTCCTCTGCCCTCTCAGCAAAGCACGTGCCTCCTTCTTTGCAGAAGAAATGGAAACTAGAGACCATTAGGCAGGAGGCCCTTCAACTTCCTACCCACTATCTTCAAACTAGTAGCTTCTCTCCACCGCCTCCTCCACCTTTCCTCCTCCTCTTTTCCCTCCAGGGAGGAAGTATCTCTCCTCCCAGTCATCAGTGCTGCTCTGAGCCCCACTAGCCCAGGCTCAGCAATCACCTCCCTTCTCTTCATGTGTTCCCTCCACTGGATCCTTTCATTGGCCTACCATAGCTTAGGTTTTTTTCCCTTTTTAAATACCACTAAGAACAAAAACAAAACACTCTCTACCTTTTCATGACCCTTTACATAATGCCCTACCATTTTTTTTTCCCTTTCAAATGGGAATGTCTTAAGAGAAGAGTCTGTTTTTATTGCTTCTCCTTCCTCACCTTTACACTGCATTGCAGTATTGCCTACTGAACTCATTATACTTCCCATCTCAGAAAATAGTAGCCCACTCAGCCTCTCACCAAGACACAAACCTGGGGTCTTGGTAGCTATTGCCAAATTACTTTCTAAAAACGTTTGTATAGGCTTGCTAAATATTTAATCTTATGAGAGAGCTCCAGGTAACTCTATCTCCACATCTTTAAAGCTCATCTTCTTTTCTTCCTTAAGAATTTTACTAGAAACCATGTGCTTTGTTTTTATTATTTCTATTTTTCTCAATATACAAGAAAACCAAAGAAGCCAACCATGTGTCTTGTTTTTTTGGAGTAACCAGAACTTACTCTTTAAAACCTTTCTCTTTCCTGGGGAGTCTCTTTGGTATGGCATTATGACTTCCTTTGACCTGATTTTTCTCCCCTCACAATTCTGTTTTTCTAAAGACAAGAAACATGGGTGAGCATAGGCAGGATCTGGTTCTTTTTCTTTTTTAAAAAGCAAAAATGAGTTTATTAAAAAAGAAAAGGAATAAAGAATGGCTACTTCCTAGACAGAGCAATGACATGGGCTGCTGGTTGCTCATTTTTATGGTTATTTCTTGATTATATGCTAAACAAGGGGTGGATTATTTATCAGTTTTCCTGGGAAAGGCATGGACAATTCCCAGAGCTGAGGGCTCCTCCTCTTTTAAAATCATATATGGTAACTTCCGGATATTGCCGTGGTATTTGTAAACTGGCATGGCGCTGGTGGGAGTGTCTCTTAGCATGCTAGTGTATTATAATTAGTGTATAATGAGCAGTGAAGACGACCAGAGGTCACTTTTGTTGCCCTCTTGGTTTTGGGTGGGATTTGCCAGGCTTCTTTACTGCAAACTGTTTTATCAGCGAGGTCTTTATGACCTGTACCTTGTGCAGACCTCCTATCTCATCCTTTGACTTAGAATGACTTAGCCTCGTGGGAATGCAGCCCAGCAGTTCTCAGCCTCATTTCATGCAGCTCCTGTTCAATGTAGAGTTGCTCTGGTTCAAACGCCTCTGACATTTTCCCCCTCCTTTTTATTAAAAAACCCTTAATCTTAAGGGTTGTAGAAGGACAAAAATCCAACTAAAGTAACTTCTTCAGGCTGAATAGGGGTGATGATATTCCCACCTAACTATTAGGGTCTCTTGTATTCAGGGCAGAGAGGAGCTCAGTCGGAAAGCATCAGTATGGTGAAGACCATTCATAATTCTGAGTTCTGGCGAAAGGTGATATTTGGAAGATTAATAAGTATTTAAGAAAACATTCAGTAAGCTGATCCTGCATTTCTACACATAGTACAGCAACCATATGCTTCACAAGAGTAAAGCAAAATAAATCAAATTATCCCAAGTAAACTAAATTAGAAGGCTTTCTGTGAACTGGATAATTATTGAAAACAAGCTGATATGGGGTTGTTAGCTGATTCTAACACGTGCCCCGAATTAGAATATTGATCCAGATTTTTACGTTATTCACCCTCTTGTTTCTTCTGAGCTGCAACCAGGGATCACTGGTTGGTTCACAGGAATATGTAAGATTAGTCTAAATTGCAGAAAAAAATTCAAAAACAACTGATGAGACTGGAATGTAATAACAGGTGTAACATAGTTTTCAAAACATAATTGTTCTCTCTCTCCAGTCTCCCATTTTTACTAAAGACAGATCATGGTAAGACCGATTTGCTTTGTTATACTTGACCCAATTATTTGTATTAAAGTGCAGCAAGAATAATTATTTTTTACATAGGCTTTTAAAAAATTGGCTTCGATGGAACTCTTTTCCACAAGGAATCTCAGATAAGACTTTTTTTTAAAGCCAAGCTCAGCCATAGGTTTTAACCCTCAAATATCTATAAGTTGAGTAAATTCCTGTCCTCTTGAGGTCTCAAGATAACTTGGGGCTCCTGGGCCTGTTAGAAAATGACATTCTTTACCTACTACAAGTCAGAAACCCTGCACAGGTGTAGACAAGGTATAAGGTAGTTTTCCCAAGGGGATTTTATTAGCTATATAAGTGAATTTTGATTCCTTAAAGGAAAGCACACCATTCCAGTCAAAGCCTTGGTAAAACAACCAGTTTTTCCAATTGCATCCTGTTGCAAAAGGAAACAGAGTCATATTGGACTTATGCAAATAACTGTATTGTCATAAGTTAAGAATACTCAGAAATAGTTTCCAGATTCTGGAGAAATCAGGTAGACTCTAAGAGTGTTACTTCATCCCAACCATCCAGGCATATCACCAACTACTTCCTGTTAGAATTAAATCAAAACAGTAGTTTTTTAAAAGGTTGCTTTACCTACTTCCTAAAAGATGGAATTGTTAAGAAGGCAGATCAGGATTTTAGCAGCAGTTAATTACTTCTTTATTTCTCAGTAAGAAGTCACAGTCAAACATGAAGACAGCTTTTTGAAATTGGTACACATAGATAGTTAAGGAGGTAGAGAGGAAACATACAATACTGTATGCGTACCTGTCATCAGCACTCATAATATACTGAAATGGGCTGGGCATGGTGGCTCACTCCTGTAATCTCGGCACTTTGGGAGGTCAAGGCAGGTGGATCACCTGAGGTCAAGAGTTCGAGACCAGCCTGACCAACATGGTGAAACCTCGTCTCTGCTAAATACAAAAAATTAGCCAGGCGTGGTGGTGCATGCCTGTAATTCCAGCTACTTGGGAGGCTGAGGCAGGAGAATTGCTTGAATCTGGGAGGCGGAGGTTGCAGTGAGCTGAGATTGTACCACCACACTCCAGCCTGGGTGAAACTCACTCTCTCTCTTTCTCTCTCTCTCTCCCTCTCTCTCCCTCTCTCCCCCTCTCCCTCTCTCTTTCTCTCTCTCTCTCTCTCTCTCTATATATATATATATATATATTTTTTTTTTTTTCTTCTAAAATGATCTGTCTGGTGTTACTACCTGCCTCTGTCATCAGACAGTGGATTGTGCTGTCTTCCTAAGTATATGTATATGTCTGAGACATTCTGGGGAGTCCACCAAGGATGACCTAGCTCAGTACTTCTCAACCAGAGTGAGCATGGGAGAATTTTGTCCCTCAAGGGACAATTGACAATATCTGGATACATTTTTGTCTGTCACAATTGGGCAAGTGTTACTGGCACCTAGTGCGCAGATAAGCAGGGATGCTGGCAAACATCTTACAATGCACAGAACAGCCTCCTACATAAAAGAATTATGTGACCCAAAATGTCAATAATGTCAAGACTGAAAAACATTAGTCTGGACTGCCTACTATGATCGCTTCTATTAATTCATGTGGAAACAAGTAACAGAAGGAGAACAAGTCTGGAATATGGCTAGTGATTTTAAAATCCTGGAAAGAATGTCCTCCTAGGCTGTATGTTCCAAGAGGCTGGAGACTCTATCTGCCTTGCTGACAGCAGAGTCTAGCACAGCGCCCGGCCTGTTGTGGTTGTGTGATGACTGTTGTTGGCTTGGACTGATTCTTTCAGAGGGATTATAGGACATGGGCTGGACCAACCAGAAGCACTGTAGAAATGAATGCCTAGGTTTTTTCTGCATAGAAACCAGGACAGGGTAAGTGCTCAATAAATGTTTGTTGAATAGATAGATGAGTGGTTGGAAGTCTGAATGAACAGGAACTTGAAAGCTCCGGGGACACAGACATTTTTATCTTTTTGTGGTTGAGAATGCTTTTGGAAATGATGGCTATCTGGAAAGTGAACAGCTAGTATAGATCATGTTGAAGAGCACAACTGAGTTTGTGTGTGGCAGCATATGACACCCGAGTGAGATAGGACACATTTCCTCTTCTTCTACCTTTAGTTTTTTTTCCTACTGCTCTTTTCAGCCTTTGTATACATATTCGAAGTTCCACCTCCTCAGAAAGAGCCAATAGACCCCTCTTCACCCTGTACCTTGTCCTTATCATCTTTTCTTTCTCCTTATCTTAACCAAACTAGGTTTTTAAAAATAACCTGAGGCTCATACAATTTGGAGTATTCTCATGAAAAAGAAAAAGAAAAGAACAAAACTGTAAATACAAATAGAAACAAAAATAAAGTCAATTCGAATAAAAAAGAAATCCCAAGGAATTAGTACAAGTTTAAAAAATACAAATACTACTTAGACCATGACAGCAGAAAAAATAGCACCATATTTTTAGTTAATGAAATGCCTCACGCTTCTGTACTACTTTGCCACTGAATAGCTCCGGCTATTGTTCACTTCCAATCTGCTTTCTCCTCTACTTCCCACCTGCAGCCCGACTGCCACACGTCCACGGCCATTGCAAGTGAGTCAGTGCAGAGGGCGGCAGGAATACTCCTGGATGCTATTTCTTCACTGAAGTGAAGGAACGTCACACACAGGATTTTGCAACCCTCATACATATGAAGATATGCCCACTATCTTCAAACTGGTAGCCTCTCTCCACCGCCTCCTCCACCTTTCTTCCTCCTCTTTTCCCTCGGGGGTGAAGTATCTCTCTTCCCAGCCATCAACTCTGCTCTGAGCTCCACTAGCCCAGGCTCAGCAATCACCTCCCTTCTCTTCATGTCTTCCCTCCACTGGTTCCTTTCCCTGGCTTACCATAGCTGAGGTCTTCTCCCTCCTTAAATACCACTAAGAACAAAAACAAAACACTCTCTACCTTTTCATGACCCTTTACATCATGCCCTGCCATTCTGTTCCCCATTCAAGTGGGAATGTCTTAAGAGAAGAGTCTATTTTTATTGTTTCTCCTTCCTCATCTTCAGATCGCATTGCAATGTAAAAGAACTTCACACACAAGATGTTGCAACTCTCGTACATCTATCCCACTAACCCCAACTAACCCCATTTCTACTTCCCCTCAGCCAGACCTCAAAATGCCCATAACTGAGATGCCACCCAACAAAAACAGAAATGTGACGAAGGGGATTTTAGCGTAGACGAAGGCAGTGGTCTAATTATTTGTGTTTAAAGATATGTTTTGCAAAGCGGATCACATGAATACACTGCTAGGGCTCCTCCAGGGCCAACCAAGAAGCCCCGAAGCTTCAGCTTCATCCCTTTCACAGGAAACCTGCCTCAGATCCAAACTTTGTGAAATAATAGTTTATCCAGTCTCCACTTTCTTACCTTCTAGTAACTTGCTTCTAAACACATTGTAAATACGCACACATGACACGAGCCATTTTTACAGGGTAACGTTTTTTTTTCTATAGGACGAAACATTATGAATAAAGCTAAAACGTGTCCATCCACTCTCTCCAATCCACTCCTCTCTCGCCGTCTCTCAACAACCACTCCCCTTGCTCGCTCCACACTACCCACTTGCCTTGCCGCTCCTTGCTATTGTTCACATGTGGCAGGCACACCCCTGCCCCAGGGCCTTTGCGCTGGCTCTTTCCTTTCTTTGTCTGGGTCCCTCTTACCCAAGATGTCTGCTTGGCCACCTGTCTCCTCCAAGTCCTTGCTCAGATGTGACCTGCTTATCACCTTATAAATGAAGTTCGCCCTTCTACCCCACCAGCCCTCGTGACTCCCCTTACCCCTTTTAGGTTTTCTCCTTTGTCATGGTAGTTATCACCTCCTTACATGCTAGATAGTGTGTTCGGTTAGGGGATTTATTGCTTACTGTCTTTTCACCCCACTCTAATGTAACCTCTGCCGAGGTGGGGATCTTTGCCGCTTAGTTCATTGATGTATCCCAAGCGTCTCAAATAGTGCTTGACAGATAGTTCTCAACAAATATTAGCTTTTAATCATCCTTTGGCTTACCTTAGTGATCATCTCCTCCAAAGAGATTTTTCTTAGTATTTTCTCCATTTTCTATCCCTACCCTCTGGATAGGAATATATTCCCATAGCACACTGTGTTTATTGTTGGGACTCAGAAAACAGTGCCCCAAAATCATGGCCTCAGAAGCAGCCCGAGGAGTGAAAGTTTTTCTCTGACCTTCTCCTGCCTTTCTGTCTCTCAGTCCTGTCCTCCCCTAGGCTAGCCATAGACACTGTAATCCCTCTTTCCCAAGGCAGGCCATAGAAACCCAAACCCCTTTTTCCCAAAACCAGCCATAGAACTTAAATATACCACCCTAACTTTCCTTGAGCCTTTCTATGTAAAAAAAAAAAAAAAAAATAGCCACAAAGAAATTATCTGACCTATCTTGTGTGATTGTGAATCATAAGACCCCCATTCCAGAGACAGCCTGCCCCACACGCAGGAGGAAGGAAGGAACACGGCACAGAAAGGCCAAGCATAGTCTAGACAGGCAGGCCTTGCTGCGTTCCCCCATCAGTCTATTAGCATTCGATCATATTCTTTTTGTCCAATCATATTTCTCCACGACTGTCTGTACTTTGTAGAACCTAAGCATAAAAATGGACAATGTGCCCTGTATCTTTGGCTCTTCCTTCCGAGGGCTCTGCGTACAGCTTAAGTTCATCTGGATGCCTTTTCTCCTTAATCTGCCTCTTGTCAGTGATTTTTGGCAAATCTTCAGAAGGTGAAGGGGAAGCTTTCCTTGGCTCCTCCATTAACTGTTTTATAGTCACCAAGATATTAGGATTATTTGTTTGTGTGTCTGTCCTCCCACATTGGTGTATTAAATCTTTGAAAATAGAATCATGTACTTTTTATGTCTATGCCTCTAGGAATTAACAAAATGCTTATTGAACTATATTGAACAGACAGGAAACACCAGACCAGAGAGGAGATATGACTTGTCATCAGTTTATTTGAAAGTCTTCTGGTATGAGAGTAAGGGAGAGAGCCAGGCCCAACCTCAGTTGGCCTTACTCAATTCTTTTCTTTTCTGGGGGCAGCACTAGATGAATTATAAGCAACACCCCCTCCCCTCATGTCCACTTTTCAATCTCCCACTTTTCTTGAATTCCTGAGCAGGCGACCTGGACCACCAATAAAAACTAGACTCACTGCTCCTAAGCAGAAATCCCTTCCTTCTTGCCTGTTTCATCAGCCCAGGCTACACCCTGGGCCTCTTAGCAACACTGCCCTCTCTAGGGCAGGTCTCACTCTGACTCTCATTGGCAGGTGATTCGGTAGATGTTATAAACGCGGTCTCCGGCGGCAATGTGACTCTGAACATCTCCGAGAGCCTACCTGAGAACGTCCAAGGAATAACTTGGTTTTATACTTATAACCTGAAGATCGCAGACTGGGATGTCAGAAGACTTAAGTACTTTGAAAATAGATTTAAAGGCAGGGTCAGACTCGATTCTCGAAGTGGCGCACTGTACATGTCTAAGGTCCAGAAAGAGGATGCCAACATCTACATCATGAGGGTGTTGAAGAAGACCATGTCTGAGCAAGAATGGAAGATCAGGCTGCAGGTGTTTGGTGAGTCTGGGAGCCAAAGAGCAAATCCCCACTCCAGGGGCCCCAGATGGACTACTGTGGGGCTTCCTGGGAGGCATGGGCCACTCGGGGAGGAGGAGAGAAAAACCTCAGGACAGATTTGGTTCATTTTCCCTGGATCCAGTTCTATTTGAGAGTGAGCCTAGGTCAGCAGATCCTCAAATTAGCAATCTTAGGACATTTAACGCCTCTTCTGAAGTTAGTGAGTCTAATATTTGAGGAGAAGGAAAACTAGAGATTTTTTTCTCTCTATTTCTTCATTCTGTCCTGTGATCAACCTAAATTGGCTCAGCTTATCTTAATTATATCTCTAAAGTTAGGCTTCATCGGACTTAAAAAAAAAAAAGAGTATGTATTAATATAAAGAATGGGGCAGAAGTTACTAGGAGAATTTTTCACCTTTCATAATGCGCGGGACAAAAAACTTCAACTCACCGCTCCAGACTAACCAGTATATATGGAATAAGGACTAGGGCATTATGCTTGGAGTCAGACAGACTTGGGTTCAAAACTCTGGTCAGTTGCTCACTGGCTGTGCAACCTTGGAAAAAGATCTTCACATCTCTGTGCCCATATTAGGTAAGATTCTTTTGATAGCAAGTAACAGAAACTAATTCAATGAACCTTTACCAAAAAAAGGAGAATTTAGTTTAAGGAACTGGGCCTATTTAAAGCAATTCTGGGAGTTTAAAAGAGCCAAGAAGGGCGGAAGGGGAGGAAGATTGAAAATCAGGGTCAGGCTGGAGCCCCTAGCCTCAGGAATCTCTGGAACGTGCCTATGGATTTGGATTCCTGCCATTTTACACTCGTTAGTTCTCAAAGCTCAGACTTTTGCTCCACTGAGTTTCAGTTCTCAGGGCAATTTAAAGAGAGAGAAACTGACAGTCCCAACTTAGTTCAGGTGCGTGTACCTGATCTAAACATTTATGATGAAAGGGTCAGCTTACATGGCAGAAACATGGATCTCAGGAGGTCTCCAGGGGTTGGGGTATGCAATTCTTGTGGAAGGGTAGGGGGCTAAATATCCAAGAGTGGAGTTCTCTTGGGAGACTTGGGTTCTTCATCATGTTATGAGGCTAATTCTACCTACCTTTTAGGATGTTATAAGAATCAAAGTAGGTAAGAAAAATGAAAGCATTTAAAAAAATGTTAAAAGATGCAAATGAAGAGTGTTGTGTATATTCAGATTCCACCAGCCAGATAGTCCCTGATCTAAGCAGTCAGATTCCCCTTCTCACTCTTCTTCCGCGTCATATAGCCTGAAAAAAGTCCTGGGAACAGAAAAGATTCAAGGTATCTTACAGTGGTGTTAAAAAGCTCTACAAGATAAACTTTTTAAAAAAAAGCCCTAATGTATATCGTTTACCAACTTATAATTTCTGTGGTTTAACTACTACCACAGTTGATTTTGGTAAACTAATGGTTTCACAAAAAGCTTGCAAAATTTCTGAATACTTAAGAATCCACAAACTGGTTTGAGCTTCCTGCCTGAGGGAGAGCACATTCTGTCTGAGGGTAAGATTTCCAGGATGTGATTAGCAGAAAAATAGTCCTCTGGTTCAGCCCAAGCATTTGACAGCTCAAAGTGAGCATCTTAGAGTTGGACAACCCAAGCTGGTCAATTAATTTCATCAGCAGCATGTCCAGTGCTGTGCTGATCACCATGGGATATGCAGAAGGAGTGTAAGATAAGAGGCTAGAATACAGGAAATGGTGAAAATCAGGATAACAATTGCTCAATTAAAGCATGTAGGGGAAGTCCAGTTCACTTTTAACTCCTCTGTAGTCCGAACAATCTCTTAACAATCTGAGATCGGCTTCACAGAGGAGATAAAACTAGAGTTCCAGGGTCCAGGCTGGTAGAGCTTCTAGAGCCCCACAGGCAGTCAAGAGGCAAGCTCTCGTCTGGTCAATTCTCTGCCATCTTTTAACCTTGTGGAGTTTGAGCTGCATTGATTCTGCAGATGTTTTGCAGAATGAAAAGATCTCGGAGGATTGCAGGTAAATCAGCCTTAGCCAAGGAAGGACCAGATGCTGGGACTATCTCCCACTCTCTCTGACAGCAGGACAATAGTAATAATGGTCAAGTGACCTCTAGAATGTCTGCTGCAATAATTACACTCTGCAAAAAGCAATTCTCCATGACAGGTGACATTTTATCTTACCAATATTGTGCCCAGGCTGGTCTCTAACTCCTGGCTGCATGCAATCCTCCTGCCTCAGCCTCCCAAAGTGCTGGGATTATAGATGTGAGCCACTGCACCGGCCATGTTTTATCCTTTCTTTCTTTCTTTCTTTTTTTTTTTTTTTTTGAGACGGAGTCTTGCTCTGTCGCCAGGCTGGAGTGCAGAGGTGCAGTCTCAGCTCACTGCAACCTCCACCTCCTGGGTTCAAGTGATTCTTCCGCCTCAGCCTCCCAAGTAGCTGTGACCACAGGCACATGCCACCATGCCCGGCTAATTTTTGTATTTTTAGTAGAGACGGGGTTTCACCATGTTGGCCAGGATGGTCTCGGTCTCTTGACCTCGTGATCCACCCACCTCGGCCTCCCAAAGTGCTGGGATTACAGGCGTGAGCCACTGTGCCCGGCCCTGTTTTATCCTTTCTATCTCATAACTACTTCATTCATTCATCGTTTCATGAGATACTTATTGAATACCTGCCATGTGGCAGGGATTGTGCTAGACACAGAGATCCCAAAGTCAGCAGACCAACCCGTTTATCACCATTGATGAGGCTGGAAGTTACGTGAAGTTCTTCTCTGTAGCTCTGCCAGAGTCCAGAAGGCTGGCACCTGCACTGGATGGTTGTGCAAAGGGCTTTGCCATGTGCAGGCGGGTACCGCTTACCTAGGACTCTTGATGAATGTGAGCCCAAGAATTCTTGAGAGGCAGACCAGCCAAGGTGCCCACTGTGATGCATTGCTAGAGAAGGGGCCCTGAGCATCTCAGACAATTGGTACACTAAGTCTGACCCCAGCAGGTCTCTGGGCCGTTCTTTCAGGCTCAACATGATCATAACCCCATTTCGTTCCCAGAGCATGTAATGGACTCTGGCGCCCCCTCCGGGACCCAGCTTAGTTTCACTGCCTAGGAGTTGCTCTTGCAGTCTGTGAGGCCTCATGAGGTCAAGGCTGCTCAGTGGCTCCCTCTGTGGGACTTCTTCTTCAAGACTCTGCCTCCTGGGGCAATCAGGTCCCTTCCCTGGCTCCCTTCAGTCTTTGTTGGCTAAACTCTCACAGCATGAATGCCTCCTTGTCTCATTTTATAACATCCTCCTCACTTTCAGACCCTGTACCCAAGCCTGACATCAAAATTGAGAAGACAGAAAAAGTGGAGGACGACTGTTATCTGAAACTGTCATGTGTGATACCTGACGAGTCTGTAAGCCACACTTGGTACGGGGACAAAGGGCCCTTCCCAAAGGAGTTCCAGAGCGGTGTGCTGGAAACCACCCTCAAGTCACAGGATTACTCCAGGTGTTATACTTGCCAAGTCAGCAATCCCGTGAGCAGCGAGAATGACACGGTCTGCTTCAGTCCGCCGTGTACCTTGGGTAAGAAGGATCCCTGGGGAGCTGAGCGGCGCACAGGGTAACTGGTAACGAAGAAGGGCTGGGGGTCCTGCTCAGCCTCCTTGCACAGTGTGGTGGTGTCTGGGAGAGCTGGGAGACGTGGGTTCTGCCACCAGCTCTATCACCACCTCCCAGTCGGCTCACCTCACCTTCATGGGCCTCAGTGTCCTCACCTGCAAAGGGCGTTTGGCAGAGACCCCTGATGCTTCTCTTCCCTCTCCTGCTCTAACAAAGCATAGTCCTAACATCTGAGGCCAGGGGCATTGTAGAGCAGTCTGAAACATCAGGGTGAGCAGGGAGAAGGAAGGGCAAGTGGGACAGCAGCTGTCTAGAGGGGCTTCATTAGACAGACAAAGTCAGCCAAGGAAAGAGGGATGGAGGAGATGGGGATGAGAGGGCTGTTAAGCAGGCATGAGAGCCTGAGCCTCAGGCGAAGCTTCTCCTCCCCAGGCCGATGTACCTAGGTGAAGTTAGGAAGCCAAATTCCCGTCTCCTGGGAGGATCCACTCCCTGGAGTGTCACACCTGGCTCTAGATCAGGCCTACACTGGTGCTAGCGTGGGACAGCTAAGGCCATGGGTTTTAGAGTCAGTCACACTTGGGGTCACTTCTAGGACTGTCACTTACTAGCTAAACAAGTTGCTTAGTTTCCCCAAGTCATGGTCTTCCTAAATAAAGGGCAAAATAACAGTTCTTTTTTCTTTTTTTTGAGATGGAATTTCGCTCTTGTTACCCAGGCTGGAGCACAATGGCGCGATCTCGGCTCACTGTAACCTCCGCCTCCTGGGTTCTCCTGCAATTCTCAAGCAATTCTCCTGCCTCAGCCTACCGAGTAGCTGGGACTACAAGCATATGCCACCATGCCCAGCTAATTTTTGTATTTTTAGTAGAGACAGGGTTTCACCATGTTGATCAGGATGGTCTCTATCTCTTGACCTCGTGATCCACCCACCTCAGCCTCCCAAAGTGCTGGGATTATAGGCGTGAGCCACCGCGCCTGGCCAAAATAACAGTTTTTATCTGGTGCTAAGGATTCAATGAGACAAGACACATAACCTGCCTGGCACAGTGCGTGACAACGTCCTTAGTGAGCGGGAGCTAAATGAAACACAGTCTCCTAGAGTTTTGGGGACCCCTTAATAAACCTGGATCAATATCTTCAGCACTCTGGACCCCCTACCTCCACAATCCTGAAGTCAGATCCCTAAGCCCTGGCGTACATATCGTTCTAGAATAACTTAGACCTGAGGTGCTCACATTCACCTGTGACCCTATCGTCAGGGATCCTGGCCTCTGAGAACGTTGATGCTTTGTGGCCTTCCTGGGCTTGGTTTATCCTCCTCACCTGCACTGATTCCTTTACCTCTACTCCCACATGTGGACTGTGGAGCCTGCATGCTCTTCATGTTCTTCCTGACTAATTAGCCATCTCTACCAGCCTCTCCTGACATGGCCTGCTCTTCTGCCACCACAGACCCACTCCGACAGTTTGGTGTCTGACCGTGATACCACAATTTGGTTGGTGGTTTCAACACCGCCCTCATATCAATATCACATCTTGAGATCCAGAAAAAGGAAGAAGCACATTCCTTGTCCTCTGTAAAATGGGTGTGAATGTTCATCCGAAGAGAGGATAAAAGCAGTAACACATCCATTTTTTTTTTTTTGGAAGGGTAAACCCATCTGTCACTTTGTAGTCACCCAAATTATCCTAGAAAGCACCTGCAACCTCCCTTCCATATTGTATCACTCATTCCTTTTTTGTTTTGATTTTCTCCAGCTCAGCCCTGCCCTACCCCAGCATCTAAGCTTTCCTTCCATCCTCTTTCTTTTTCTTTCCTTTTCTGTCTTCCTTTCCCTTCCTTTCTTCTTTCTAGTTGGTGCAGATACTTAGTGAGGTACAGAAATAAGAAAAGGAAATGGTCCTTTTCTCTCTAATGTCAGCTGTGCATTGTATTATGCGGTCATCTGTCTACACCCGAAGACCTGCCCTATCTTGTTGCTGTCCAGAGTACGGGAGAGATGCTTTCCCAGGCCACAGATATGTCAAGGTAACCTTCGAGCACAGGACCCAGCTAAGCCAGTGCTTTTTAAGAAATTTCTGCACTTTTTATACTTTATGTTTGGGGAGACTGAGGAATAAGATGTCCCAGGCAAATAGGATTGGATTCAGGGAAGAAATTCATTCCCTTGTTCTGTGAGCTCCCACACCAGTGTCCGGTACCCCGGACCCTTCTCAACACATTAGTTAAGATGCCTAAGTATAGGGTTTTCTTGTTCTTTCAGTCCGGTCCTTTGCAGTAGAATGGATTGCAAGTTGGCTAGTGATGATGGTGCCCACCACTCTTGGCCTGTTATTTACCTGAGATGAGCTCTTTTACCTCAAGTGAAACTTCGAGGCCAGAGGATCTTGCCTGTCAGTAACCATGCTCCTCACTGGGACCGAAGCTGGACAGGATGAGCCGAAGTATGCTGCTGAATTATCACTGAGAATTTTCAGGTTAACGTTTAAAACTGACTATTACTTAGTTTTATATCTCCTTTTAGTTTTCTAGTACACATATAGAGATACACATGCATTTTTCCTACCAAAAATTGTGACAACACTATGTGAATGTTTTGTTTTTTAAAAATAAACGCTGGATATGATTGTCAACTAACCGGATTCCTGAAGTTGTTCCAAATCTGTCAGACAGTGCCTGGTCCATCAGCTGGGAGAAACTGGAATCTGAGGACACAGGTGAGGGAGAGCCTGGGGCCACAGGCTCCTCTGTGTCAGCTCAGCCGAGAAGCCAATTTGTGCTACCTCTGATCCTTATTCCAAAATCCATGCCAAATCTCCCGGGGTTCCAGCTCCCCTGTCAAACCTTCGCCTCCTTTCCAGTGGCTTGCCTTGCTCTGGCCTCTCTGAGGACCACTCTCCTTAAGTCTCCTGCAAACATAGGTGCAGGCTTGCATCCTCAGAAGGATGGTTGCAGCTGTATCTCATAAGAAGCTTTGGATGACACGCAAATTCGTGAAGCATTCCATATATTTTTTTAAATTTTTTAAATAAAAGAAAAAATTAAAAAAAAAAAAAAAAGAAGCCTTCCTGTCCCACACGCCTTGCTTGGGGAGCTGAGTTCTCTCTCCTCTTTTCCTTTGTCACTGTGGAGGCAACTCCTCAACTCCCAGTTGTGTCATGGGATCCAATAAAACCATCAGACTGACACAGTGGTCTCACCAGAGTCATCTACTTTATGCAGATAGGAGCCCCTAGGCTCCTATCTGACATAACACCTGGGGTTTCTGCTTAATGCCCCACCCCTAAGTCTCCTCATGTGCCTGGAGCTCAAAGGGTCGCCACAGCATGCACTACCCTTCAGAAAACCGCCCACCACAGACTGCTTCCATCCCCTCCCCACTCCAGCTCCTCAGTGACAGTGACAGTGCTGTTTGCCAGACCTTTCATTTTTCCCTGGGTGAGTGAAAAACTCCTTTTCCCAGCTATCTTTGTGTTTAGCTGGAACCATGTGATGGGATCTGCCCAACAGAAAGTGGGTGCAATGGAACTCATCTCTGAACAGCCTGCATCTCCATCCGAACTCACCACTGGGCAGCCTGCAGTCCCATCCCAACTCACCCCTGAGCAGCCTGCAT
>NW_016107628.1:83218-144691 GCF_001604975.1 Cebus imitator
ACTCACCCCTGAGCAGCCTGCATCCCCATCCCCACTCACCCCTGAGCAGCCTGCATCCCCATCCCAACTCACCCGTGAGCAGCCTGCATCCCCATCCCAGCTCATCCCTGAGCAGCCTGCAGTCCCATCCCAACTCACCCCTGAGCAGCCTGCAGTCCCATCCCCACTCACCCCTGAGCAGCCTGCAGTCCCATCCCAACTCACCTGTGAGCAACCTGCATCCCCATCCCCAACTCACCTGTGAGCAGCCTGCGTCCTTCAGGTGGACCATTTCCATGTTCTTTCTGTAAGCAAGCAGCACCCTTCCCCTTCCCCTTCCCCTCACTTTTTTCAGTGGAAAGTTAGTTTTTTTGGGAGTTATATGCAAACACACACGTACACACAGAGGAATGGAATAAACAAGCGGTGAGAAGGAAACAAGTATCACTTTCTGTCACAAATAAGCACACTCCTCAGCTGCTAAGGAACCACCACAACCTCTGCCGAAATGGCGCCACTGCACTCCAGCCTGTGCTGCAGAGCAAGACTCCATCCAATAATAACAATAATGTTAATGAGAAGCTGGGCACAATGGCGTACATTGCAGTCCCAGCTACTCCCAGGTCTGAGGTAGGGAGATCACTTGAGGCCAGGGTTTGGAGGCTGTAGTGTGCTGTGATCACACCTGGGAAAAGCCACTGCTGGTCCTGCCTGGGAAACAAAGCAAGACCCTGTATATTGAAAAAAAAAAAAGGATTAGTGTGTTCCCTTATCAGAATATGCAAGCCCATTTGTCTTTGTGCAAAGAGGATACTCCAGAATTTGCCTCAAGTTCTAGTCACGAGCATCCTCTTGTGAACTGAGGTCTCAGGATAAGTTGCTTCCCCAGTCGCTCAGGCCGCTCAGGCAAGCTCCTTTGCACTGCCCTCTGCTGGCTCCACCGCAGCGAGTTTAAGTAAAACTTAAAGCCTTGGATTAGGTCAGGGCTTCTCAAACTCCAACTTGCCAGTGAATCTCCTGGGGATCTTGTGAAAATGCAGACTCTGAATCAGTAGGTCTGGGGTGGGAACCAGCTTGTCTCAGCAGCCAGCATGAGGTTACATGTGGAAGGTACACAAGGCCAGGAGCTCCTGTGGACTAAGAGAATGTAACCCTCATATCTGGCTTTGCACAAACCAACAGCTTGGATTGGGCCCTTGTGTTGGGAGCAGGTAGGGGCACAGAAAAATAGACCTGGCAGCTCAGATCAATGAGTTCATTCATTTACTACCTATATTTACCAAGTGTCTACCTATGCTAGGGGTCTCATGCTGGAAGCTGCTTATTGAGAAGGAACACTGACTGAGTCCGTGTACGTCCCAGCTCTGTGCTGAGCTCGTTACCTGAATGGCTTTCTTTAAGGAACAGGGCTGCGGGGTGTTGGGGGTGGAAGTGTTTCTGAAAGCCTTCACTGAGGATTTGGACTTTAAATGGTTTCTCTGGCCAGGATAATTTTACACAACTCTTGGTATGATCAAAGCAGCCTTAGAAAGCTTCCATCTCTCACTGTCACTTCTTGTCCAGGAATAAAAGGATCAGCCTCCTCCACAGTGCTCTTGGGCTATGTTCAAGTGCGTTTGTGAAGGTGGCAGCCCCTGCACCTGACGAGTGTGCTCTTTCTTCCCCACAATTCTTTCCACTCCTCCTCCCCCATCTCTAACCTCCTTAGAAGACTGCATGATGGGGCAGAGGATGGATTTAGCTCAGCGCCACCTGCACCAGCTGGCACATGCTAACCACAGGCTCTATTCTCTTTCACCAGCTGCTCTGCCCAGCCCTTTGTTCCAGTTGGGCAAGTCAGAGCCCACTCCTTTTGCCCAGTCCCCTCCCCCAACTCCAGCCTATCTGTCTTTCCTCTTCTCTCTTCCATCACCTTCTACAAATTTTTGTCACCATTATGTTCTATTCCCATCATCTTTCCATCTCTCATTGTTCCATTTCTCTGTCCCACCCCATCCTGCCGATACATTTTTTTCATTACTCCCACTTTTCACTCGGACCTCACCATGCCAATTCTGCCTCTGATGTTCCAGCTGCCCGTGAAGGTCTGCACATTCCCTGACAGGCAGTGGCTTGGTTTGTTTCCTTCTTCCTTTACTGACATAGGAAGCATAGTCCCCTCAACGAGTGCCTCCCATCCCCATGACTAACTTGGACAGGGACTCACTAAGGAGCTGAAAACGCAGCAAACACATTGGTTGGTACTCTCAACAGATATTTGCAATAGGATTCCCAAAGGCACTTTCCCTAATGCCTCATATTTAGAAGTAGGACAAAAAGACTTCACATTCTAGGAAGCTGCAAATAAATTGGGGGCAGCACCACCTCTAGGGAGTAGGGAGGGTGTGACCGAACTAGTTTTAATACCCCGGTGCTCTTTACCTCTACTTTACATAAGCAGAGGTCTAAGGAGAGAAGAGAGAAAGAAGATGATCAGGATCAAAAGTGTTGGAATTTGGGGAGACCTGCAGCTTTCCCCTTCCCTCCCTGTGGGTAAGGTTCCCCACCCATAGTGCCACATGAAAGAGACCTCCAAGAGTACCACGTAAGAGGTTCAAGGTATGCAAAAGAAAGGGAGACTGATGTCTCATTTCTCGGTTGGGTAGTGGATCTGTTGATTTTCTTCATGACAGAAGCACGACATTGCAGCAAGATCGGGAGCAGCCTGCACACCCTCTGTTTGGCACAGCAAGGATGCAGTAGTTTGGACTTTGCAGGCATAGTTAAGCTTCAGTTGTCTTGCCATTCTAGCCACCAGGTAAGCAGATCCCAGTGGCAAGAAGTTTTATTGATGCATCATTGGTGGGAGCTGAGTGGGAGGAGGGCCGGAAGAGGCCAAGCCAGAGGTCTCCCACATGAGCACACTTTTCAGTGGAGAGTCCCCACCCCACCCTGACAGCCTTTGCACCTGTGCTCTACAAGAAACAGAGACAACCACCAGGAGCCAGGTAACTAAGACATAATTTGATCCTCTCCTCCTGGCCCTGTATCATTTGAGAAGCTGGAACTAGATGAGGTACAATCGAAGGGGAAAGATCAGACCACACCCTCTTCCCTATTACAGATTTTTAGATCACGAGACAAGCCTGGGCTGAAGTGACAGGAAAAAGTAAAAGGGGAGTTTTACATCTGAGCTGTCCTGTTAAGTTACTGGAAATGCTAGAAATGAAACTGAATGATTTTCCCAAAACATCCTTAAGTGATGGGAGGCAGATCTGACATAGCCCTCATGTGAATGGGGGAAATAAGCTCCCAACAGACCAAGCTCAGACTGTTCAAAAAACTGGTTAGAAGTGTTCACTGAGCAGCTGCTATGAGTAAAACACCTTTCCAGATTTAACACTGAGAATGGCAGGCATCGTTCTTGCCTTCCTACATATATCATGCTCATCTGGAAGATCGGTAACCTAATTCCAATAATGTCAATGGCTGCATGCATCAAATCTGAAAACTGCTAGTTGGAAGAACCATTTAAGTCTGAGATAAGTCAGGAAGATTGAATCTTCTTTTGAGGGTCAGAGAGAGAGAGCTTCCTTTTGGAATCAGAGACTGAAGAAGGTGAGGTGTTAGAGAGGTCAGGGGAGTCTGTGTGGAAAATCCTTCAAGGAGGAGGAGGGAGGAGGATGCAGGGATGGCCTAGAAGGACAAAACAATCTGGTTGCTGGAAAGATTTCCATAAAAAGATATCTGAATAAAGCCGTTGCCTAATTTCTAGATGGTAAATAGCCATCCTGGCTGGTGGCTCTGGAAAAGTAAACCAGTTCTCAAAGTATGAAATGTTCTTTGTCTTAATAATTCTGGGGTTATGATTTCAGAAAATCAGAGTCATATTAATGAGAGAGATCTGTTTTCCTAATGTGACTGAGTGAGGCCTGCTTACTTTTTTTGAAAACTAGTGAGAAAATCTCACCGGTAGGGAGATTCAGCTAGCATGCAGTGGACCCATTTTCTGCGTAATCCTTTACACCCGTGTTTATCTTTCCCCAGTTTAAAATCAGCTTTGAGTGAGCAAAGGAGAATTTCATTTAGCATCTGGCCAAATATGAGGCATTTGCATTTGTAAAAGATGAGAAATGACAAGGACAGGAACTGTGCCTCCTATATCGGCGGGATGTATGTAAGATACCCAAACTAATAAAGGTGGGGAAGAATTTTACGGGAAAAGTTTTGTGGTAACTTGAAGAATCAAGAGAAAAGCTAAATATTAGCATCTAGAGAGCAAGATTCAATGTGCAAAATTTTAGAATTCTTCATCAAGATGAATCAACCTCAATTGTTTTCCAGGCTTGTGACACTGCTTCATTATGCAAATTTCTATAACCTCTGTTCTTTCTCAAGTTCCCTGTTCTTTTGAGATCTACTGAACAATTCAGTAAAGAACTATATATATATATATGAAAATTATATATATATATATATATATATAATTTTCATGGTAAAATGGGGTGTATTTTTTTCTAAGAAACAACTGGTAAGGCAAGAGACACTGAAAAGGGTCAGTGATTTCTCCCCAGTCTCTTGCAAGGGCTTTGAAGAGGTGAGGCTGGAGAATAATTAGCTCTATTCTTCTGTGAATTTCCAGGTAGAGTCAAAGGTAGCTATTGGTAGCACTGGCCAGATCCTTAAACCAGATATACTCTGGACAATGCTGCCACTTCATTATTATTATTATTGTGGTGTATACATTTAGTTTTATCGTAACAAAGCAATTTGTACACTTTTGTTTAAAACTGAGCATCGTCTTTCCAGTGAAACAAAAAAAAATTAAAAAGTAAACAGAAACGAAATTACAACAGAGAAAATAAATTCCAAATAAGATCCTACAGGTTCTGCTGATTGAGTGGCAGGGCTCAAATTATCATTAGGAAAGATTTTATTTCAAAAGTGTCATCTGAAACTGCAAGGATGTCTGTCAAACATCACAATTAAACATGCCAAAGGAGAAGCCATGTTGTCAAAATGGCCACTTAACCCACCCGAACTTCTCATACCTACCCTTTGATGACTTTCTATAACCCCACTTTTTTAAAGGTTTTTTTTTTTTCTTTTTTTAAACAAGAGAAAGTAGACAGATACATGTTGGTAACTGACTGTCCATATTCACTTAGGGACACACTGTGCTCTCTGAGCCCAATATGCAGAGAAACGAGG
Organism: Cebus imitator; assembly: GCF_001604975.1. Taxonomy (NCBI): domain Eukaryota; kingdom Metazoa; phylum Chordata; class Mammalia; order Primates; family Cebidae; genus Cebus; species Cebus imitator. The sequence continues at coordinate 88,388 of NW_016107628.1, forward strand.
AAAGAAGCTAGAATTCTATGCACTGCTACAAAGGGGCCTGGCACTCTCCAGCTTCCAGGAGAGCTCGGTGGTGTTGATTCCATACAGTTTTTGTTCAGACAGGAAGGGGTAAAAATGAATTCCAAACAGAAACAGGTAGAGACTCTTCCCTTTGTATTATGCTCAAGGTATTTCCTCCCAAATAAGTTGGGAACCATGGTGTGGAGAAAAGAGACCTCAAGAACAGGGTGACTGAGCACAAGAGGGGAAAACAAGAAAAAGCACTGCAACTTGCTCCCAGGGACTGGAGAAAATTTTTTCAAAAGGTTGGAATCCATCAGTGTTCTGCTAGTCACTTTCTCCTTCATCTTCCTCTCCTTCCTCTCCTTCATCATCATCTTCACCTTCATCCTCATCCCCTTTTTCATCAATATCTTCTAATTTTCCTCCTCTTCATCACCTTCATCATCATCCTATTCTCCTTCTTCATCTTTCACATCGGGAACCAAGTAGCACTGTTGCGGGTTTGGCCAAGTACCAACTGTGATGACCTCTCCTAATTCACAGGCACCTGCAACTGGCTTTATTCTGCGTTGGACTTGAATGCTTGGTCACATCCTTTCCAGATTTCCATTTGATTTCAGTGGACTTTGAAGATGGATCACCACTCTCATTTAGATGAAATTCTTTGGAGAGAACTTTATTTTCAAAGTAAGGATTTTCATCAAAATAAAAATCTATCCCGTCACCTGATTTAGTATCTTCAAATTATGTCACTTCCACTCTGGTCAAATAATGCAGTGCGTCTTCGTCCTCCTCCACAAGCAGTGCAGACACTTGTGGGTGGTTGACAAAGGTTACCCAAAAATGTGGGATTCGGGCCATCAGTGATCAATTCTTCTGAGAAAAATGGTTGGCAGAGTTTGTTATATTTCTGTTTTACTTTCAAAATCTCCTCACCAGCTTGTTCATGAAGTCTGTTTCATTTCGTGCTTCATCAATGCAATTGCTTCTTGCTGATCTTTTAGGCCTGGTTGCGGTTGGAGTTGAGCTCCTTTTTACCAACTTTGGCCGCAGGCGCAGGCTTGGTGCTTCTCGGAGTCGGGCGGTGGGTGCGGGGACGGGACTGGAGCGAAGGGAAGGCGAAGGCGGGGCGTGGGAAGGCGGCTTCCCCTGGCGCCACACGCTCCGGCGCTCGCTGGGTCCGGCCGCCTCCCCTCCTCGTTCGCTGGCTCTCCTCCAACTTGCTCGCTCGCGCGTGCTGCCCTCGAGACCTGACGATGGGAGGGGCGCTGGGGCGGCGTGGGGGGCCCGAGCCGGGCTCGTGCTCTCGGTGTGGGAGACGGCGGCTGGCGGCTGGGCTCCCTCACTCGCGCCCCGCGCTTCCTGCTCCCTGCTCGCTCTCCCCGAGCCGCCTCCTCCTCCACCTCCTCCTCACCGCGAGGGCCCAGGAGTTTGTACATTGTGACATTTGAACTATCTCATTGAAACATGCCAGATATTAATTTGGGTTTATTTTATAATTTTTAAAGGTAGGGAATAATTAATATAATGCAATATAACCATGGGCCTCAGAAATGATACTGGCTTTAAAATATATATTCATATAATAATAAAATTCATAAATAATAAATTATATTATATTATAAATTATATTATATAAATAATAAGTATTATAATTATATAAATATATACAAATACTTATATATTTATATAATTAATATAATTATAATAATATAAATACATATAATTATCATATATGACACATAAAATGTATAATATATAGTATATAATTATATGTATTTATATTATAATTTGTATAATATTGTATCTATATGTGAAACATAAAATGTATATAAAATGTATATAAATATATAAATTATAATACATAAAATGTATCATATATGATATTTAATTTTATGTATTTATATTATAATTATTTTTATGTATCATATGTACAAACTAAGATCAGTCAAAATAGGATTTATCTATAAAATATATCTATAATATATGATACATAAAATGTATATAAAAGACAGTATAAGTGTAGTTTTTGTTTATAATTATTTTTCTCTTATCTGATTTAAAAGACAACTTTATAGAACAATAATTATAAATCTGTGCTAATGACACACATGTATACAGATGTAATTTGTATGACAATAACAGCAAATAATGGGGCAGGGGAAAAAGCTGTGTGAGAACAAAGTATTACATTATTGAAATTAAGATCATTGTAATCTCCAAAGCAACCATGAAAAAAATAAATACAGTAAAATAAATGACAAGAGAACTTAAGTGTACAGTAGGAAATACATATTTAATACAAACAGCATTAATGAAGAAAGAGAAGAACACGAAAATGTATAAAACCTATAGAAAACTAATAGGAAAATGGCAGATATAAATCCTACCTTATCAGAAATTACATTAAATATAAACAGATTAAACATTACAAATAAAAGGCAGAGGTGAGTAGAGTGGAAAAAAATAAAAAAAACCATGAGCCCACTGTAAGTTGTGAACAAAGGACACAGTTTAGATTCAAACATACCTACAGGTTGAAAGTAAAAGGTGGAAAAAGATATATTATGGAAGCAGTAACCAAAAGAGAGCTGGGTTTAGAAATTAAGATCAGTCAAAATAGGATTTAAGACAAAAATTATTGTAAAGACAAAGAAGGACATTTTATAATAATAAAAGAGTTAATGCATCAAGAAGACATAAGAATTATTAACATTCCTGCACAGAGCCCCAAAATATATGAAGCAAAAACTTACTGAATTGAAGGGATAGATAATTCAACAATAATAACTGATAAGTTCAATACCCCATTTTCAATAATGGATTGAACAACTAAACATAAAATCAACAAGGAAATAGAAGACTTAAACAACATTATAAACTAACTAAACTTAACCAAAGTTTATAGAACACTTTACCCAACAACAGCAGAACATGTGTTTGTTGTTCTCAAATGCACATGGAACATTCTCCAGGATATACTATGTGTTAGACCATAAAACAAGTCTCAACAAATACGAAATAACAAAAACTATGGAAATATCGAAAGTATGTTTTTAACCACAATAGAGTGAAATTATAGATCAATCACAGAAGGATATTTGGAAAATTCACAATTAGATGTAAATCAAACTACATACTTCTAAAACTAATGGGTCAAAGAATAAATCATAAGGGAAATCAGAAAAATACTTTGAGACGAATAAAACCAAAGATGTTGCATATCAAAAACTTAGAAGATGCAGGAAATCAATGCTTAGAGAAACTTTTATAGCTGTAAATGCCTAAATTTAAAAAGAAAGACTTCAAGTCAATAATCTAACCTTCTACCTTAAGAAACTATAGGCTGGTGTCAGTGGCTCATTCCTGTAACCCCAAATCTTTGAGAGGCTGAGGCAGGAGTATCACTTGAGCTCAGGAGTTCAAGACCAGCAACATAGTGAAACCTTGTTTCTACAAAAAAAATTTTAAAAATTAACCAGGTGTCGTGGCTCATGCCTGTAGTCCCAGCTACTTGAGTGGCTGAGGACGAAGGACTGCTTGAACCTAGGCGATCAAGGCTGCAGTGAGCTGAGACTGTGCCACTGTACTCCAGCCTGAGTGACAGAGTGAGACCTGTCGAAGGAAGGAAAGAAAGAAGAAATAAAGAAAGAAAGAAAGAAAGAGGAAGGAAGGAAGAAAATGAAAGAAACTATAAAAAGAAGTACAAACCAAGTTCATTAAGGGGAAGCAAATAATAAAGATAAAAGTGGAAAGAAATGAAAGTGAGAATAGGAAAATAAGAGAAAAACAAATTTGAAGGTCGGTTGTTCGAAAAGATCAACAAAACTGACAAACGTTTAGCTGGACTGATACGTGAAAAATGGAGAAGACTCAAATGACCGAAATCAGGAATTAAAGAGGGGATATTACTTCTGACCTTAAAGAAATAAAAATGATTATAAGAGTGATACTATGAACAATGGTACAGCAATAAATTAGACAAAATGGAAAAATTTCAAGAGTCACACAAACTACCAAAACTGACTCAAGAAGACAGATGTGATAGATTAGACAGATAGATAAAGGGAGGGCTCTTGCTTGCAATGGAATGCCAAATAGGGAGAAAAGTGCTGAAGTGAAGAAAGTTATTATTTTGCAAGTATCACAGTTAAGACAGGCTCAGGCAAAAATTATCAATAGATGCTAAATCTCAGAGGAAATTTTGACGAGGAGTAAGATGTTGGCATGGCCTTACACTGTATGCCAACATATAGCTATTAGTTAAAACAAAAAAAGAAAAAAGAACTATGCAATAGAGAAATCTGGCAATGTGTTGGCCAGGAGATCAAAATTAACATCATCAATGAGAAGACGTTAAGGGTCTCTAGATGTGATACGCTGAGGGTACAACATCACTTGTATAGTACCTAGACTGGAAATGGATAATGTGAATCTAATAGTAAGGAAATACCAAAAAACCCCTAGTGAGAAGTCTGCTATTAAAAAAGAGAGGGTGGGAAGATTGCATTCTTCAAATATATTATTCATGTCATAAAGGAGAAAATACGGCTGTAGAAATGTTCCAGTTGAAGGATACTAAAGAGATACAACAATTAAATACAATGTCTGATACTAGACTGGATCCTGACCTGGAGGGAAAATATGGCTACAAAGGACATTACTGGGTCAACTGACAAAATTTAAGTACAAACAGTAGATTATTAATGTAAAATTTACTTAAGTGATAACTAACTATACTGTAGTTGTGTAAGAACTATTCTAATTCTTCACACTGAAGTATTTAGGATAAAGAGCCATGATATATGCAACCTACCCTATAATAGTTCAAATAGAGACAGAGAAAAGGAAAGAGAGCTAGTAGGTAATAATAAAGCAAAACGGGCAAAACATTACAGAGAGATATTCACAGCCACAGCCAACTTGTAGCCCCTCCCTGCAGGATATTTATAAGGGTGTTCTTTGTACTATTATTCATAATATTTTTTTCTTGCAACTCTTTGAAGTTTGACATTATTTTCAAACAAAACGTTAAAAACACAGATTAATGAAAGGTCTGCAATACTTGTTTCCCCTTGATGGTCCTTCAAGATGCTGAGGGTCTGTTCTGCATTTACCACATCCTCTTCTTTCCTTGTATAGGCCTCCCCTTTTAGAGACCTGAGAGTTCTCAGAGCACATAGCCATTTTCAACCTTGAATGCCTGTTGAATCCCTTGAATTCCCATTGAATCATCTGCCAAAAGATGACAGTTTATTTTTCTGTTGATCCAATCCAGAAGAGGAGAAAGCTTCCATGAATTACAAATAGGTGGGGACTACAAGTTCCTGTGGCTCTGCCGGGCTCTGCCCAATGCGTCTCTCCATTCTGGCTCCCAGGCTACAGGAGCAGAGTCTCTGTCAGTCATGCTATTGTAATATTGGAGTTCAGGGGTTCAGGGTACCCTCAGCTCCCCTGAGAGGATGTTTCTCCACGTTCTTGGTCTCCTGTCCTCTCAAGAATGAGAGAGGGAACCATGGTGCAGTGCACAGTAAATGCCGGACTCAAAAGTGTTTGTAGAAAGTGATTTATTTAGAAAGAGAGAGAGAAACAGGAGAAGGAGAGAGAAACAGCTAACTCTCACAGAGTGAGAGAATCTAGAAAGATGGAATCCAGGAGAGGAAAGCAGCTTCCACACTAAGTGGAAGGGAATAGAGACAGAGATGGAGTTTAGGAGGGGAAGACAGGCTTCCACGAGAGAGTGTGGAAGGGTACTCCAGCGGGGAAATCCAGGAGAGAGAAAGATGGCTTCCACAAAGGGAGTGTTCATGGAAGGGGACCCAAACATGGAGTCCGAAGGGGTATGGAAGAAGAGGACTTTTAGCTTGGGTGGAACCCCACCTTCTCTAAGACCCCTGGCCAATTAAAAGAGTTCCTTAGAGCTTCCCCGGAGTGATTGACTCTTAGTTTCTTCCCATGTCTGCGACATAAACCGTTAAATCTCCCGGATGGAGAGAGATGGGAGTGGGGCATGGAGCTAGGAAATTCTTGGTCTTAAAACTATGCCCCTTTGTGGACCCAGAAAGAGAACACCTTCCCTCACTGTGTCTGGGAGAGGGCAGGAACGCAGAGCAGAGAGATCTCTTTAAAGCACAAGTTTAACAATGACCACATTTCCTTACTTACAACCTTTAAGGATAGGCTCTTTGGAGAGCCTACAGGGTTCTACTGGTCCTTATGTGGCTTGGTTTCTGTGGATTTCTCCTGTCTTATTTCTAGTTTGGCCCCTCCTTTGCACCGAATGCTACAACTTTCCTGAACTGCTAGCAATTCCCCGAATTCACTCAACGCCTTCACTGTAAAGCTTTTACACTTCACTTCCTGGAATCCCCTCCCCCTCCTCATTGGCCTAACAAACTCCCACTCATTTGTGAGGACTCAAACCAATTGTTGCCTCTCCAGAGTCTAAGAACCACTTCTTAGGAATAGGATTATCTCCCTGGTGCATACACCACCTTTTCCCACCTTCTTTGTGATATAAATGATTACCACAAAGATGATGTGGAAATCGTCAGCAGGGAAGCCCATACAATTTGCATTTCCTTATTTTTTTTTTTAATCTTGGAGGAGCACAAGAAGGAAGTGGCCAGCCCAAGGCCATCTGGCAAGTGACCAGCAGGTCTAAGGCTGGAAGTCAAATACACTTTCTTCTTTCTTTGTTGATGCTCTGGTTACTCCCTGGGGTTTGACCCATTGCCCATCGTATGTTCATAAGGGTCTTCCGGACTCTGTCAAAACCTAGACCACTCAATTTTGCAGGACCTTCTAGGGTGGCAACGTTGGAGTGCCTGTTGGCTCCTAGAAAGAGCACTGGAATGACCATGTTTGGTTGGTCTCCAAGCTTATACCTAAAATACCCAAAACCACATTTCAAGCTTCTGGGAGGCTGCATGGTATAAGGGAAGGAGCATGACCTTTGAAGCCAGACAGCCTTGAGTTTGAGTTCCCTAACCATCATTTACCAGCTTTAGAACCTCAGGAAAAGTAAACTTTCTAAACCTCAGTTTCTGCATGTGAAAAAAGCTGGATAATTTTAAAAATCAGGATTAAATGAGATAACCTTAATAAATCATTCCATGTAAAGTCTGTCATACAGTAAGTTCTCAATAAATATTAGTTGCCTTGCTCTTTTCCAAACTGCTCCTTCCTCTCTTCTGAGCTCATAACTCTAATTTGAGTGAATTAAGACAAGATCTCTTAGCCTAAGTTTCCCCAAGTGTAAAACAAGAGGAATTGATTATATAATTCATATGAGCCAGATCATGCCTTCTTTCTATTTTGCTTTTATCAATCTTCCCAATCAGGTCTGTGCACTGAGCATAAAGGCTGCCCATGGGTGTGACATGAACAACGGAGGTTTTGCCCTCAGAGGAAGTGGAGAGGGGTTGGGAGGTACCTGGGGGAAATGCAAATTTCATGACTAAGCAGGACTTCCCTGAGTCTGCTGACTTCCAAGATGCTTCTGAGATAAATTTCAGAGATGATGTGAAGATGTGGAACCAGTCCTACCCCCACCAAAGAAGGCCACAATCAGTATATTCATTCCGCAAACATTTGAAACACTTGTATGTCAGGCATTGTTAGACTGGGGAAACATGAAAGTAAATAGAGCATAATGAAACTCAATCAGGATATAGGTGCATTGCCTGAAACCCAAGAGATATAGTTTCTGGTCATGGCTTTCCAAAAACTAGCCATATGGTAAGTCCCTTAAAAGTTTTAGCCTCTAAATCTTAGCTTTTTGGTGGTAAATGAAGGAGTTGAAAATATGACTTCTAAATTTGTTTGCTTTCCTTCAGATTATACCTCTCTCAAAGTCAGCTCTGCGTTTTCAAATAGCCCCTGAAAATCTCCATGAACCATATGCATGAACCATAAATACTTTAACTGACCATATCCCAAGCCAATAAGTAATCTTATACCCCTTGCTCGCAATTTTGCCCCAAAGTTAACGCCACCTCTTATACTTCTTTTCTTAGAGAATAGCACTGTCATCTACCGGCAAACTAAACTGGAATTTTAAAGGCCATAGTATATAGGCCACTCTTTTTCACAGCCTACATTCAATTTAGTCACCAAACCCTGAAAAATGCACCTGTGAGATAACCCTCCCACGGACCTCCTTCTTTCCCACCACATCACCACTTCTTCAGTTAGGACCCACCGTTTTTTCAAACCTGTTCCTAGCCTGTAGGTCCTAAATTGTGAGCCCACTCTCACACTAAGGCCAAAGTAATCTTTCTAAGGCAAAAATATGAACAGGTGACTCAGCTGCTTATAACTTTTGGTGGCCCCCAGAAAAGAATGAATGGCTTTCCAAGAATGTGTTTAATTATTTGTGTGCAAAAAGGAGTTTTGATCAGGCGAAAGGGGAGACACTGCCTTCTATGGAATGTCCTGGTTTGTATATCCTTCCAGGAATGATAGAAAAACGGGTCAAAACAATGAGGAAGAGAAGAGAATAGCAAATATTGAGTGTTCACAATATAGCAAATACTGTACTTTATATACATTGCTGTTTTAACACTTAAAAAGCTATTAGGTATCTTCGGTCAGGTTTTCAAAAAATCAGACTCTGAGCCGGGCGCGGTGGCTCAAGCCTGTAATCCCAGCACTTTGGGAGGCCGAGGCGGGTGGATCACGAGGTCAAGAGATCGAGACCATCCTGGTCAACACGGTGAAACCCCGTCTCAACTAAAGCTACAAAAAATTAGCTGGGCATGGTGGCGCGTGCCTGTAATCCCAGCTGCTCAGGAGGCTGAGGCAGGAGAATTGCCTGAACCCAGGAGGCGGAGGTTGCGGTGAGCCGAGATTGTGCCATTGCACTCCAGCCTGGGTAACAAGAGCGAAACTCCGTCTCAAAAAAAAAAAAAAAAAAAACAGACTCTGAGATGGGGATTTGTGTATGAAAAGTGTATTGGGGAGTGCCCATGAAATAATCATGAAATAATCAATACCTGTGAGGGAGTGAGGGAAATAGGAGTGAGCAGAGGGGGAAGTTGAGCTGTGGATGCGGTTGCAACAAAGTCCTCAACAGACTCAGTGAGGAGCCCTGGAGCTGGAGTAACCCTCGGGGCTGTTGCATATTGAGGCCAAAGGAGACTGGACTTTTTTATCCTTTCACCAACCAGTTGACCCAGTTGTTTGATATGAGTTCCTCAGGGAAGGAACTGGATGAGGGCAGTTCCTGGGGAGGAACTCAGCAGAGAGCTGTCAGCCACCTATACTTCTCACATGGGGAATGACTGCTTTGATCTTGAGGGGGAGATCTGAGCAGCACACATCATAGCATCCACTACGCGAGGTAACTTGTATTGCATTATTTTATAGAAAAGGAAACTGATTTTCACCAACACATGACTTATGCTAGGTCATACAAGCAATGAGTGAAATCCCTGTGGTTCTAATTCATGTGAACATCTCTATACACAACTAGACAATCTAGAGGAAATGGGTAAATTCCTGGAAACCCATAATCTCCTAAGATTGATCCAGGAAGAAAATGAAATTATAAACAGACCAATAATGAGTTGCAAAACTGAATAAATAATTAAAAAAAAATCTGCCAACCAAAAAATGCCCAGAACCAGACAGACTCACAGTGAAAATCTACTAGATATACAAAGAACAACTGGCACCAATCTTACTAAAACTATTTCAAAAAATTGAGGAGGACGGATTCTTCCTCGATTCATTCTATAAAGCCAGTATCATCCTGATATCAAAATATGGCAAGGGCATGACAAAAAAGAAAACTACATGTCAGTATTCCTGATGAACACAGGTGCAAAAATCCTCAACAAAATAATAGCAAACTGAATTTAGTAGAACATCAAAAAGACAATTTATTAGGATTAAATGGGCTTTACTCCTGGGATGCAGACATGATTCAGCAAACACAAATCAGTAAATGTGATTCACCACATAAATAGAATTAAAAACAAAAATCATACAATCATCTCAATAATTACAGAAATAAAATTCAACATCTCTTCATTATGAAAACCCTCAACAAACTAGGCACTAAAGGAACATATCTCAAAAGAATAAGAATGATCTATGACAAATCCACAGCTAACATCCTACGGAACAGGCAAAAGTTGGAAGCATTCCCCTTAAGAATTGGAACAAGACAAGGATGTCCACTCTCACCACTCATATTCAATATAGTATTGGAAATCCTAGTCAGAGCAATCAGGCAAGAAAAAGAAATAAAAGACATTCAAATAAGAAAAAAGAAAGTCAAATTATCTCTGTTCACTGACAACATGATCCTGTAACTAGACAGCTCTAAAGATTTCTCCAAAAGACTCCTAGACCTGATAAAGAACCTCAGTAAAGCTTCAGGATACAAAATCAACACACAAAAATCAGTAGCTTTCTATACACTTATCACATACAAGCTGAGAACCAAATCAATAACTCAATCCCGTTTACAATAGCCACAAAAAATAAAATACCGAAAAATACATTTGAGTAATGAGGTGAAAGATCTCTATGAGGAGACCTACAATACATAGATGACAGAAATAGATGAGACAGCAAATGGAAAAAATTCCATTCTCATGGATTGGAAGAGTCAGTATCATTTAAATGACCATACTTCCCAAAACAATCTATGAATTAACAGAATTCCTATTATATTATCATCATTTTTTTACAGAATTAAAAAAAACAATTCTAAAATTCAGGTGAAACCAAAAAAAGCCTGGCTAGCTGAAGCAATCCTAAGCAAAAGAACAAAGGCAGAGGTACCACATTACCCAACTTTGAATTATACTCCAAGTCCATGGTAACCCAAAGAGCATGGTACTGGCACAAAAATGAACACATAGATCAATAGAGCAGAACATGGAACCCAGAAATAAAGCCAAAAACCTACAACCAACTGATCTTTGACAACTCTGACAAAAATGAACAATGGGCCAAAGACACTCTATTCAATAAATCGTGCTGGGAAAATAGTCTAGTCATGTGCAGAAGAATGAAAGTGGACCCCTACCCTTCCTCATATACAAAAATTAACTCAAGATGAATTAAAGACTTAAATGTAAGACTTCAAACTATAAAAATCCTAAAAGAAACCTAGGGGAAACTCTTCTGGAAATTGATCTAGGTGAAGGATTTATGACTAAGATCTCAAACACAAATACAGAAAAAACAAAAATTGACAAATGGGACTTAATTAAACAAAAGCTACTGCACAGCAAAAGAAAAAAAAAATCAACAGAGTAAATACAACCTACAGAATGGGAGAAAATACTTGCAAACTATGCATTCAACAAATGACTAATATCCAGAATCTATAAGGCACTTAAGTAAATCAACAAGAAAGAAGCAACCCCATTGTGTCAGTCTATTTTGTATGCTATAAAAGAATGACTGAGACTGGGTAATTCCTAAAGAAAAGGAGTTTTTCGGCTCAAAGTTCTGCAAGCTGTACAAACATGGAACCAGCATCTCATGAAGCTTACAATCATAGTGGAAGGTGATGGGAAGCAGGCATGTCACATGGCAAGAGAGGGAGTGAGAGAGATGTCATGTTATTTTACACAACCAGCTCTCTCATGAACTCATTACCATGGGGAGGACACCAAGCCATTCATGAGTGATCTGCCTCTACGACCCAAACGCCTCCCACTAGGCTCCACCTCCATCACTGGGAATCACATTTCAACATGATATTTGGAAGGGACAAACATCATTTATATCAACCATTAAGAAGTGGGCAAAGGACATGAACAGACACTTCTCAAAAGAAGACAAGTTGGCCAAAAAAAATATGAAAAAGTCTCAGTGTAAGGGTTATTGCCGAGTTTAAAATGAGGAAACTGAGGCCAGCACAAGAAGATTAAATGCCAATTTATTAAGCTCCCAGGCGAGGTTCCGTGGTCCCAGGGAAAGAGGCCAGGGAAGTCACCCGTGACTCTTCTGGGTGTGGGGTTTTATAGGAAGTGAAGGCGTTTCATTGGTTGCGGGGAAACAGGGTGTGGTCGGGGCAGGCTGCTATTGAAAGGTAGGCGGGATATTCCAATGGCGGGATAGGTGCCAAGTGCAGAGCTTAGTGTTGAGTGCAGAGGGGTTTTCCAAGGCGGGCTAGGTGCTGAGTGCAGAAGTGGGTGTGTCAGAGCTCCCGGCGAGGCAACTGGCCTTACACTCAGTATCATTAATTATCAGAGAAATGTAAATTAAAATCACAATGAAATACCATCTCACAACAGCTAGAATGGCTATTCTTAAAAAGTGAAAAAATAACAGATGTTAGCAAGGATGTGGAGAAAAGGGGACACTTATATACTGTTGGTGGGAATGTAAATTTGTTTAATCCCTATGGAAAACAGTATGGAGATTTCTCAAAGAACTTTTAGTTATTTTAGAATTACTATTTGATCTAGCAGTCCCACTACTGGGCATCTACTGAAAGGAAAAAAAAATAGTTTTATCAAAAAGACATTTTATCATGGAGGCAGATCGCTCATGAATGGCTTGGTGTCCTCCCCACAATAATGAGTACATGAGAGAGCTGGTTGTGTAAAACAACATGGCATCTCTCTCACTCCCTCTCTTGCCATGTGACGTGCCTGCTCCCTATCACCTTCCATATGATTGTACTCATATGTTTATTGCAGCACTATTTACAATAGCAAAGTCGTGGAATCAACTTAGGTGCCCATCAGCAGTGGTTAGATAAAGAAAATGTGGCATATGTACACCATGAAATATTATACAGCCATAAAAAAGAATGAAATCATGTCCTCTGAAGCAATATGGATGCAGTTGGAGGCCATTATTCTAAATAAATTAACACAAAAACAGAAAATCAATTATCACAGGCTCTCACTTGCAAGTGGGAGCTAAATAATGGATACACACAGACATAAAGATGGAAACAATAGACAGACACTGGGGAGTCTGAGAATGAGGAGCAACGGATGGGGGAAAGGGTTGGAAACTACCTACTGGGTATTATCTTCGCTATTTGAGTGATGGGTTTAATAGAAGTTCAAACCCCGGCATTGCACAATATACTCATATAACAAATCTACACTTGTATCCCTTGAATCTAAAATTTAAGAAAAAGAAACTTACTTGGCATAAAAATTTTATTAGCATAAGGTCAGACTTGAACCCTCAGATTCTTTGTGTGGCAGTATAAATTGTCCAAACATTAATCATTCAAGGAAGAGCAGAGCTGGGCAATAGTGGAGCCAAATATCTAAGATCTCAAATAGAAACCATGAGTCTGTCAGACAGTGGAAGTAAAGTAGGAGATGGGACTTGACTCTGGAAGCAGGGCTCAGACACAGGACCAAGTTGAGGACTAGCTAAAACAGGGCTGGGGTGGAAGCAGTTTTTCATAAGACACACCCACCAGTGTGCCATGTCAATTTACCATTGCCATGGCAACACTCAGAAATTACTGCTCCTTTCCATGGCAATAACCTGACAACCAGGAAGTTATCACCCTTTTTCTAGAAATTTCTGCACAAACTGCCCCTTAATTACATATAATTAAAAGTGGGTGCAAATGTGAGTGCATAACTGCCTCTGACCTGCTACTCTGGGCACACAGCCTATGGGGGAGCCTTGCTCTGCAAGGGACAGTATATGTGCTGCTGCTGTACACTGTCACTTCATAAAAGTTGCTGTTTAACACCACCGGCTCACCCTTGAATTCTTTCCTGGGCAAAGCCAAGAGCCCTCCTGGGCTAAGCCCCAGTTTTGAATCTCACCCGTCCTGCCTCAGAAATATCAGGGCCTGTGGAGCCTCAATGTATAACTCAGGATGAGGAGAGCAGAATCATGCTTATGGCAGGCCCCAGATGAGTCTGTTTGTTGACTTGGGCCACTGGCAAGAAATCGCCCGAGAGTTAGACAGCTCAAAGGGTGGAAAGGAGTGGGATAAGGGGAAGAGGAGAAAGAGAGAGCTCCAGGTCAAGACTGGGGCAGTTCCTGAGAAGATGGGAAACACCAAAGGAACCCAAGAGTCAAAAATCCTTAATGATAAGTAGATTAGGATGTGGAGCAAGAGCTTAGAAAGAATGTCATAAAAGGAGAATATAGAACCACCACTATTCCCTTTCCCTGGTCTCTCCTATTCTGGCCTTCTTGCCCCCAGATATGAAGAGATGTTAATGGCTTTACTAAATAGCATGTATCCTGGGCCAGTGTGGTAAGAGGCAGTAGAGATTATATCCAGGTGCTGCGTCTGCTGTTTATTTACTGCATGACCTCAAGCAAGTTATTTAACTCTCTAAGCTTCAGTTACCTCATCTGTGAATTACCTATGGACAATAGTAAAGTTAAATTTGGTGCTGAGCTCATGGGAAAGTTCGGCTGTACTGCTGTAGAATTCTTGTATTCTTATAGTCCCATGACATACCACGCCCCTGTTGGCAAGCCTAATTAAGGACTCATGTTCTTAAAATAGATTCTTGTATTATTTATTTATTTATTTATTTATTTTTAAAGACGGGATTTCACCATGTTGGTCAGGCTGGTCTTGAACTCCCGACCTCAGGTAATCCTCCCGCCTTGGCCCCCAAAGTGCTTGGATTACAGGCATGAGCCACCGCACCCAGCCTAGATTCTTGTATTTTAAGGAGTTCAGTAAACAACATAGGAAGCAATGGTAATTGCTTGTCTTTCTCCAAGCCCTCTGTTCCAGAGAAGGGTTTTCTTGTGGAGTAGGAGTCTCCCCCAAGAGAAATAGTAGATGTTCTGAGCTGCAGGGGCAATGTCTCTACAGAAACTTCTGCTGGAGGCTCTGGCTGGAGGAAAATTCAGACAGCTGGGTCTCAGAATGCTATCTGAGCATGCAGGACAATATCCCAGCCAGTTGAGGCCCAGGCAAGACCAGAGTTCATTTTAATAGTCTTTATCCAGGTTCTGTCATTAGAACTGGCACCATGAGCCATGCTTCTTAAAGACAATACAACAGAAAAAGAGGCTTCCTCTTCACTGACTTAATCACACCTAGGAAAATTTCTTAAGATAAAACATACTGTTTGTTATTTTAATTCTATTATCTTGCTCAACAAAGCAAAGTGTAGAAACAATAACACTTAAGAAGGAAGTATCTATCTCTGAGTATGATCTTTACTTCTTTTAATCCATAGAATGCTTTTTAAAATTTGACATTTTAAACAATCTCATGATCTTCAGTTCTTTTTTCAAAGTGAGATAATGAACACAATGTTCTTTAAGAAATTATTCACAAAACTAGGCAACAATATGTGAGTCATTTTAATGTATTATGTTAAATTAAAAAAAATACAAAAGTATGTGCAACCCAGTGACTGTAGTTACAAATGTGCCTCTGGAATGAGTAGCCCACTGAGGCAAGAAAAAAACTTCACTTAAGCTACTGCTTAGTAAGGGGCACTGCTTCCGTGGTCTCTATCCCAGGCACCAGCATCTTGACTGTAGCTAGTATTTGAGATTAGCCTATCCGATGTTTACTTATGATGATACCCAGAGGCATTTTTTACTTGACATTTTATAATACAGCAAAAAGATAAATTGAAATGACCAAACCCACCATACAGAATGAGAACCTTGGAGGTTTTTTATACAATGAAAATAAATAATAGGCCAGGCGTGGTGGCTCACTCCTGTAATCACAGCACTTTGGGAGACCAAGGAGGGAAGATCATGAGGTCAGGAGATCAAGACCATCCTGGCTAACATGGTGAAACCCCATCTCTACTAAAAATACAAAAAATTAGCTGGGCATGGTGATGTGCACCTGTAGTCCCAGCTACTCGGGAGGCTGAGGCAGGAGAATCGACTGAACCCTGGAGGCAGAGGTTGCAGTGAGCCAAGATCGCACCATTGTACTCCAGCCGGGGTGACAGAGCGAGACTCTGTCTCAAAAAATAAAATAACACAAAAATAAATAAACACTAACTGCATTTACTGTACTGTGTGATTTTGGTATTGTCTTCTAATCGCACCACACGTGGGTTTTGTGAAATTGCATCAGGTGTGGCTAAGGGTTCAGTTCACATTTTCAGTCTGTTTCACATTTTCTGTTCTGATTCATAGTTTACATATATAACTCTTCCTGTTAAATAGTATACACTGATATTTTCTTTATGAAATGTGATAGCCTATGCTGAGAAATTTCAATTCCTTTATGACAGGGCTTTAAAACACTTATTACATCAAATCCATCTCTCTGTCTTCAATTGCCAAAAGGTCTGAATGGTCCATAATGTACTTTTCTCTCTAATTTATGCTGCAAAGTTATTGTTGCTTCCAATAGAGATGCCCAGGAATGACATTCATTTGTGGGGTGCCTGAAGCATTCTGTTCCGTGTTTCTGAGGAGTGTCGTGGATCTTGAGCACACAGCAGAGCTTCCTGTACATCCCCAGCTGCAGCTTTATGGGGTTCATCATTTAATTAATCACGACCGCCTTCAAGAAACAGTAAAAAGTGATAGACACCAAATGCAAAATGGCTTTCACATGCCAGGCACTGCAGCGAACATCTTACTTGCATTTATGCCATTTACCTCTCCCTACAACCCTATGAGATTGTTCCTCATCTTAACTCTGTTACTGATGAGGAAACCGTGGCATAGAAATTTTAAATAACTTGCCCAAGGTGGCAAGATTTATAAATAACTGAATGGGGACATGGGCCCAGGACTGAGTTCTGAGCCAGTCTACTGCCTTATAAAGAAAGATCTGGAAAACTGCAAACTTGAATGCAGTTGTGCCAGGGTTAGAAAACGATGGCAGATTTTCCTTTCTTTTTTTTTCTTTCTTTTTTTTTTTTTTTTATAGACAGGGTCTCACTATGTCACCCAGGCTGGAGTGCATGGTTCAAACACAGATCATTGCAATCTTGAACTTCTGGGCTCAAGCAATCCTCTCTACTTAGCATCCTAAGTAGCTGGGACTACAGGCATAGGCCACCATGCTTGACCAATTTAAAAAATTGTTTTTTGTAGAGCTGGGGTCTCATTACATTGCCCAGGCTGGCCTTAAACTCTTGGCCTCAAGTGATCCTCCTGCCTTGGCCTCCCAGAGTGTTTGGATTACAAGCGTAAGACACTGTACCTGGATCACATTTAATTTTCTTTCTTTTATAAACTTTTTTAAGTGTTATTTTACATTCGTGATTTTTAAAAGAGGGAATGAATATTAGGGATCTCCAGAGAAACAGAATCAACAGGATTTATGTATATATCTGCATTTACTGTACTGTGTGATTTTAGTATTGTGTATACATATAAAGATTTTTTATAATCTATATATTATAAATATATAAAAGATTTTTAAATATATGTATGTGTATATATATATATATATATATATATATATACACACATATAGATTTATTATGAGGAATTGGCTCATGTGATTATGGAGACTGAGAAGTTTCACGACCTGCCGTCTGCAAGCTGGAGATCCAGGAAAGCCAGTAGTGTGATTCCAGTTGGAGCCTGAAGGCCTGAGAACCGGGGGACCTGACGGTGTAAATCCCACTACAAGGATCAATGGGCAGGCAGGGAGCAAACGGGACAAACCCGTCCTTCTGCCTTTGTGTTCTAGTCAGGCCCTCAATGAATTGGATGATGCCCATCACATTGAGGAGGGCAATCTACTTTCCTGAGTCCACGATTCAAATGCTAGTCTCATCCAGAAAACCCTCACAGACGCATTCAGAAACAACGTTTTATCTGGGCACTGCATAATGCCCATCTAGCTGACATGTAAAATTAACCATTGGAGGAATGTTTAAAAAGACCACAATTCCTAAATATTTTTCTCTTAACTAGCAGTGTTACCTGATAAAGTCGTTAAGTGGTTGACAATTAGATTTGTTATTCCTTGTAAGTATGAATATATCATTAAAGGATGTTTTAATACATCATTAAAGGATATTTTAAACCAATGGAATGGTTTTCTCATGGTCAGTGCTGGGGCAGGCAGGTATATGGGGAAGAGGCAGGTGGATGGAGAGGCAGGTGGATTGGGCTTCCCACCACTGGGCTTCATCTGGAATTACTCTCCAAAATTCACCTCCCTCTCCAGTGGTCCCAGTTAGATTTCTTCACTGAAGATTTCTACCCTACAGCTAGCTTTTCCAAGCAGCTCAACTGTCCTAGCTCTACCCTCTTTCCTGGACTCACTTCAGACCAGCTCACCTCATTGGTGTGACAGTGCAGGAATCCTTGCTCTGGACTGCATAAATGGCCCATGAGTACCTCAGATGGTCATTAAATGACTTCATGGAGCACACAGCCCCCATTTCCCCAGCTCTCTCTGTTTCTCAGGGAAGTGACTGGTTATTTAAGGACCAGAACTATTCAGAGAGTCGGGAATGAATTCCGCTTCTGACAGTGGTTATGCAGGGTTTCCAGGGTACTTTGCAAATTATCCTCATATCTACCACTCTGTCTAAGAAAGTTTATGGGAGGCAGTTTTTGGAGCACAGAAAAAATCTGAGGGTGGTGACTCAGTAGTCACTGTCACCAGTTCCTGAACTCTATTCCTTCCTAGAAGGAGTAGAGTGTGGCATGGGCATTTCCCTTTCTTTAATAACTTATGCCAGTAAAAAGCAGGCTAGCAAGTTACATGGAGGTAGCATGAGGTCATTTGAAGGGCAGTAGGAAGTACCCCAGTTCTATCAAGAATACTTCTAAAAATGCTGTGGAGACAGCCTGTGAAGCAGTGACTCTCTCTCAGTCAGTCACCCTTTAAGGGACATGAAGAATTCAGTCAGTTCAGCGCAGGCCCGAGGAAGGGAGGGGTCCCCACATATTGTGTCTGGGGTCTGGAAGGATGGAGGAACATCAGTGGAATTGACAGCAGTTTGGAGAGGAAGTCCTTAGATGGCAAAGACCCTCAGATGTCTCTCCACTTTCTGAAGCAGGTCTGAAATCCTGGAGGAGGCGCCGATGTGAGAAAGCTGGTGAGGGCCTTGCAGTGGGCAATCCCAGCACCATACTCAGGATAAAGGGCAGCAGGCACTGTCAGAGGGATCTTCAGCTCCCCTCCCTGGCCTGGTCACTCAGCCCATCCATCTGTCTAGGGAGCTAATGGCAGGCATGAACACTGAGCATGAAGGAGCTGGGTAGGGCCTGGACTTGGATCTGGGCTAGAGCTACTTCAAAGCCCAGTTTTCTCTCCACTCTCCCCTCAACCCTGGCAGCCACAGTCCCACAACAGGGCTATCTGGTTGACTAGTCTGCTCAGCCTCTATATCAGCCATCTGCCCTGTAAGCTTCCTCATCTCACCCAGCAGGGTGGACCCCAGGGTGTTTTTTCCCAGTGCTTTCCCCAGGTCAGTTTTAGACTCTTCAATCAGGTCTCTTAGGAGAGGTTTCAGAGTTTGGGGGAATTCTGTATTTTCATTTTGGTCTTGCAGGGGTTTTTTGTTTTTTGTTTGTTTGTTTGTTTTAACTCTTCCAGATAAATGTGCTCATCATGAGCTCCATGTGGCCAGGTGATCTGGCCTTAGTGGCCCTTCTCTGTGGGGTCAGCTCATGCTATAGGGAACTCTGGTCAGAGGCTGTGATGATAATGACCATTGGCTGGGAAGTCAAGATGCTCAGGTGCAGTCCAGCCCAGACACGGTCGGGCAGGCGACTTCGGCACTCCTAGCCATAGTGTCGAGAGACAGTGGCAAGTCTTAGGGACACATTTAACAGTTTAAGAGGTAGGAGATGGCTTCGTTGCATAACCCACATGAGGTTGTTTGGGGAAGGCTATTTTCCACAGAAATATAGTCCTCTTCACTCTCAGGGTGGGGCTCTGCATTGCCAATGGGAAGGGAGTGGTGCTGAGCCACAGACACAGGAGGTTAGGATGGGAAATAGCGCTCCCCAGGATTCTCCAACTGCCCACACTGTGGTCTGTGCCAGAAGGAGTGTTTCATGGATAATGAACCATTGGCCCACACGAGCCTGAAGACTGGCTGGCTAAGGTTCTTGCTTAGTATAATGCAAGTGGTATGGTGAATGGACAGAGGACAGACTCTGGAGTCGGATAATTCAGGGTTTGAACCCAACTCCTGATTTTTTTTGTTTTGTTTTTGGCTCTGAGCCATTGAGCAAGTTATTTAGCAGCACTGTACTTCAATTTGTAAAATGGGGATAATTATTCCTCCTTCTTACTGCTACAAAGACTAAATAACACATGTGGAAACCTCAGGCATCCAGGTAGTTAGCAAGATTTCCTTCCTCCTTACCCTCTTGAGTATTCATGGTGATAAATACTCACCAGGAAAAAGGAAAGAGCTCTTGATCAGAGTCAGGATTTCCAAGTTTGGTCCAGACTCTGCCTTACAAATGCCACCAGCTCCTCCATAGGGCTGTTAGGAGGATAAATTAGGTCGTGAATGTGAAGGCTTTTGAAAGTGGCTTTATCTGTGGTCTGTTGACATCTGCTCTTAATAGCTGAAGGAAGCAGCTTGGTATATCAGATGTACTAACTGCAGATCTCTGGTTAGTTATATTGCCCCTCAGGTCCTGTATTAGTTTCCTGTGGCTATTGTAACACATTACCACAAACTTATTGACTTAAAACAACAGAAATTCATTCTCTCATCATTCTGGAGGCCCAAGGTCTGAAATTTAAGATATTGGCAGGGCCAAGCTCCTTCTGAAAGCTCCAGGGGAGAATCTTTCTGTGCCTCTGCCAGCATCTGGTGGTCTCTGGTGCTCCTTGGATTGTGGCTGCACAGCTCTAGTCTCTGCTCTGTCTTTTCACACGGCCGTTTTCATTGTGTCTCTGTGTGTCCTTTTTCTATTTCTTATAAAGATGCACTACTCTCATTGGATTTGGGGATTACCCTAATTCACCCAATATAATCTCATCTCAATCCTTACCTTAATTATATGTGAAAGAGCCCTATTCCAAATAAGGCCACATTCTGACGTTCCAGGTGAAGAAGAATTTGGGGGCAGGGAGGACTCTATAGAATCCACTTTAGAACCTGAGACCCTTCATCTAAACCATTTCTGACCCTCATTCAATGTATGTTTTTATTGGGTTCTAGACAGCACCAAACAGGAAAATTCTTCAGATAGTGCCTAACATTAGCTCAGTGTATCTGTGCAGAGGGGATCCAGGAGATCAGAGTGGAGATACTTCATGGCGAAGCTGGAGAAGTCCTACTTCTGGAAATGAGAGGAAGAGCAAAGTAAACAAGAGAATAAGTGGCTGAGAGAGAACGGTTTGACATGAATAGATGGAGCAGGCATTCTAGGAGCTGTATGGCTTGAGGAGAGAACACCAGTCTTGAAATCAGACCTGGATCACTGGTTTCCCAATATCCCAACGATCCCAATATCCTCACATCATTTAGTTATTTTGACTGATATTTTATAAATATGTAGACAGTATGCCATTCACTCCACCATTTGGATTCTCAGTTATTGTAACAGTGGTGTGTTGGTAAATGATTAACAACCAGATCTCTGAGAAAGAATGTATGCATATATGTAAATGAGAGTGTTATGAATGTTGCTTATATGAAAATGTATAACATACAATTTATAAAATACAATGTATATTTTAATAAAATGTACAATGCCTTTTATTGTAAATTCCATATAGTCACAGATTCTCACAGGCTGCTTGCTTTCATATTGGCCTAATTCATAACCACAGCCAAATTATGGTTACAATCGACGATAGAATGTAGTTCCAACATGAATGTTGGTTAGTGTCTTTTTTTCAAGTTAAAGAACCGTGAAACGACAAAATATATGTTGGAACATCACTTGCTCATCAGTGACACTAGTGACATTTTGCTGAATCAGATGATAGTTTTTGAATATTGGAAAAATATTTCCTCAGTTTTTAATGCTATTCCCTATGTAAGGGCCACAGCCATGGCACACATTGAAGTTTACTCTGCATCACTATGTTTTCTCTATTACTTTCTTACATCTACAGTCAACAAAACAATCAAGTTCTGATTTATAATGCTTGCTGATTTCCATGGTATAAACTCTCACCATGGCCAGTTTCAAGCTCCCAGCATTATACCATTGAATGCAGAGTGAGGAAGAGAGGTCCAGAAGCACCCATAATCCAGTATTTTTTTTCCACTGTAGAGATATAAAAGATGTCAATTACCTCAAGAACATAGATATCAGTAATGTCATAAAATAATTAGGAAGCCATGAGCTTTGAGATTTTATTCCCTCTGTTTTTAATATAATTTAATTATAAAGTTTTTTTAAAGGCAGGGTCTTGTTCTGTTGCCCAGGCTGGAATGCAGTGGCTATTCACAGGCGTATTAGTCCATTCTTACACTGCTATAAAAATACAACTCAAGACTGGGTAATTTATAGAGGAAAATGTTTAATTGACTCACAGTTTCCCACTGCCAAGGAGACCTCAGGAAACTTACAATCATGGTGGAAGGCAAAGGGGAAGCAAGGATCTCCTTCTCATCACAGTAGGAGAGAGAAGTGCGGGCAAGAGCAGAAAACACTGCCTTATAAAACCATCAGATCTTGTGAGAACTCACTCACTATCACAAGAACAGCATGGAGGGGAAGCTGCCCCCATGATCCAATCACCTGCCACTTGGTCCCTTTCTTGACACTTGGAGATTATGGGGATTACAATTTGAGATAAGATTTGGGTGGGGACACAAGGCCAAGCCACATCGATATGCATGATCATGATAGTCTGTTCTCACACTGCTATAAAGAAGCAACAGCCTCAAACTCTTGGGCTCAAGTGTTCCTCATGCTTCAGCTTCCCAAGTAGATGAGACTACAGGCGTGTACCACCATGCCTAGCTTAATTGTAAGTTTATATAATTTAATTTTATATGTTTAATAATGGCCATGTTCATCACGCACCTCATAAGATTCCTGAAAATCTATTTTTTATTTTTATTAAAACATTTTTTTGTAGACATGATGTCTTGCTATATTGCCCAGTCTATTTTCAAACCCTTGGCCTCAAAGCTTCCTCCCACCTAGGCCTCCAAAAGTGGCAGGGTTACAGGCGTGCCACTGTGCCCATCCAGATTCTTGAAAGTTTAACAGTTTTATGAGTTTGTACATGCTGGCTTGAGCACACACCACCACTGGGAAGAGTTGTGAGGAGGACAGTTGAGTTCTGGGGAAAGGAAGGAAGAAAACAGTGAGGATAAAAAGCAAGTTCACATATCTCACCTACTTTCATTACCTGAATCCATGGGGAGGCCCATCAGAGAGTGCCTGTAACCTGTTAACAATGGACTCTAAAAACTTCCCTACCCCTCCAATTCTCCCTGTGAGCACTGGTTACACTTCCAGTGTCCCATTCGTATAGCTTAACTCAGGAAAGAGGACAGTCTCTTCCATCTGCCAGTACTAGTTCCTTCTCCTCATGAAAAGTTAGACACAAACTCCAAAATAAAGGCAACTCTCAGAACACAACACAGCCCCAGTTAAATTAAAATGGCTTTTCTCTAAAAGACAGGCAATAACAAATGTTGACAAGGATATGGAGTAAAGGGAACCCCCGAACACTGTTGGTGGGAATATAAGTTAGTATAACCACTGTGGAGAATGGTTTGGAGGTGCCTCAAAAAACTAAAAATAGAGCTACCATATGACTCACAATCTCACGACTAGGTATATACCTAAAAGAGAAGAAATCAGTATAGAGAAGAGATGTCTGCACTCCCATGTTTATTACGTGCTATTCACAATAGCCAAGATTGGAAGCAACCTAAGTGTCTATCGCAGATGAATGGATAAAGAAAACGTGGTACATATACGCAATGGAGTACTATTCAGCTACAAAAGAATGAGATCCTGTCATCTGCAACAACGTGGATGGAACTGAAGATCATTATGGTAAGTGAAATGAGCCAGGCACAGACAGACAAACTTTACATGTTCTCACTTAGCTAGAAATTAAAATGATTGAACACACGGGCATAGGGAGTAGAGGGACGGTTACCAGAGGCTGAAGGGTAGTAAGGGCTGGGAAAGAAGTGAGGATAGTTATTGGGTACAAAAAACAGCAAGAATACATAAGAACTAGTATTTGATAACACAACAGTGTGACTATAGTCAATAATAATTGCACATTTAAAAATAACTAAAAATATAATTGCATTGTTTGTAACACTAAGGATAAATGTTTGAGGTGATGGATACCCCGTTTACCCTGTGTGATTATTACACATTGCATGCCTCTGTCGACATGTCTTATATACCCCGTACATATGTATACCTGCTATGTACCCACAAAAGTTAAAAATTAGAGAAAAAACAACAACAACAACAAGGAGATTGAACTGGAGGGATGGAGCTGTGGGAGAAGATTTGTCCTACATCCCAGCCCTGGGAGGGAATCCACACACACGGAAGAAGACAAACCAGGAGCATGAGCCACTAAATTATGCCACGCTGCATTCACCGGGGTCACAGGGTTTTTTCCAAGTGACCTGCACTTGCCCATCCCATCTCTCTGTGACAGTGACACCAGCACCAGACTGCACGTTGAGGTGTTATCTGAAATTACAAAAAAACAGAAGAGGTCTATGAGCTCATCACAATGCAGTCATCTAAGTTCAGCTGTGAACTGCCAAATTTGAGGAGTGACCCAATGAAACATCTTTTCTTTGCAATCCGAGAAGACTTACAGTAGAGAACTGCTCAGAGAATCTGTGACATCTGGTTCCTGGAGACAGCTAAGGAAAGAAGGAGGGGTGCCTGTTTCTGCCCAAAGCCGGGCTATGGCTGATGTGACTATACCGCTCCTTTCCTGACTCCCGCAGGCTAAGTGCTTGGCTTCTTGAGAAGCATGCTTCTTGAGAACAAAAAAAGTGATTTAAAGCCTCATGGGAGATGAGCAATCCTCAAGACACACAGAAAAAGTCCCAGTGATACAGGAAGCGGTTCAGGAACCTGCTGGTTCCTGATACATAAATTAGACAGCAGAGGCGCACTGCATGACACAAAGCTCGCTTCTGCCTGGCGTCTGTCAGCAGCTGTCAGGCTCTGGCCAGGACCCCTTTTTTCTCCTTACTGGCTGATGGATCCTAAGGGACTCTTCTCCTTGACCTTCCTGCTATTTCTCTCCCTGGCTTTTGAGCCAAGCTACGGAACAGGTGAGTGTTCATCTGCCTGAGGTTTTGAGTCCCATGTTAGCTGCCAGGAATCAGCGAATCTTTGTTGATGGAGAGAAGGTGCAGGGCTGGGGATTGTGCTTCCTCACCTCTACCTTAGGGACTGGCTCTGAGTTTCAACTGCCTGTTTCAAAGAGGAAGGAACAGTATAAGTTCCTGGGCCCTTGGGTTTCCAACCCTCAGCCTCACCAGTTTCCAAAGAAATGAGGAGCTCTATGCCAAAGGCTCCAGTCACTTTTCTGAGCAGCTTTAGGGTGACAGGCTCTGGTAGAAGTCCTGGTTGAGTGGTTGGTTTTGCATGGTCATCCTTCTGGCAAAGACCCAGCCTAGTGAGACTGAGCTGGATGCACTGAGCTCTGGGAGATGATTTGCCCTACATCCCTGACCTAGGAGGAAATCTGTGCACACGCAGGCCGACAAAGCAGCAGCATGGGTCAACAGAAAGCTTTGGCTAGAGTGGGAAGAGACAGTAGAAGTGAAAACTCCAAGTCTTTGGCTGAGAACAGGCAGTGGCCACAGTGTGGTCATACTCGTGACTACTTTCTTGGAAGAGAAGGTCCAAGACAGCAAGTGGGGAGAAGCTGGGATTTCTGGAGCCTAGGGCTGGTTAACGGTATGTAGGAAATGCAAATTGGGAACCCTCAGAGAGTAGTTCCAGCCAGAAGGCCAGGCAAGAGCTACTTTTGGATCTGGGCTCTGCTCCTGTCTTTCTGGCTGTCTTCTTCCCAAGGCAGACTATTGCTTTCTGTTTAGAAGTATCAGGTATATGACAAAAGGAATTTGAGAAGGAAAAAGCCAAGCAAGAAGTGGACTTTGGGCTGCCTGTGTGAGTGGGGTGAGAATCTCCTTCTGTTTGTTTGTTTAGACTGTGGGAGGTAGCCTGGAGTAGAAGAGACGGCATTACGGACAGGGGGGAAATCCTGAGGTCTAGGGTGTTTTAAGTTTGGGATTTTCATGACCACAAATCCAATATAGACTTTTCCAGGAAGAGCCCTGAGATATGCCAGGGATGTGTCTTTTACCAGACAGCCAAACGAGCAGGACTTGCTCAGCCCACTTTCTTCTGGAATCTGCAGACCTATGACTCATACCTTCCAAGGTCTAGGAGAGTAGGAACTGGGCTCAGGGCTCAGAAACCAAATCCAGCCACTTTAAGTGGTCACACAGAAAGCCAAGTCTCCCTTGTTGCACCCAATTTGTGACTGCACCATTTTTGGGCACTTCTTGGTGACTGTTAGGAGCAATGGTGCTGAACTGTGAGCTGGACTTTTCCATCTCTGTGCTTGCTAGCCTCTGGGACCACCTTGCCCATAGCATCTTAGGCACTGCTGACCGATAACTACTCCTATTGAAGCTTTGGAGGTCAATGAGAAGCAGCCTAGCCCCACAAGGCAAGTCTATCAATCGGAGGCGGCATGTTTTCTTCTCTGAAATAGTCACACATTTTTTTCAGTGTTTTTATTTTTAAATGCCCACCCTTTTGTGAAACCCCAATAAAACCCAGACAGAAATGCTTTGCAAGTGGGGCAGGTTAGTCATGACAGATTTGCCCAAGCAAGAAGCTTGATTCTTGTAAAACCGGCACCCACTTCCATTCTCATTTCCACTCAGCTCGACTTCTAATTCCCAGTCAGCATTGTAAAAATCAAAAAGTCCACATGTTCATTTCCTAAGTAAATTTTTCATTTTCCCCAATGAGATTTTTTTCAGTAGACTTTATTTTTTAGAGCAGTTTTAGGTTCACAGAAAAATTGGGCAGAAAGAACAGAGATTTCCCATATACCCTCTGCCCCATGCATGCATAGCCCCCCCTTCATCAATATCCCCCATCAGGGTGGTACATTTTTTATAACTGATGATCTTACCTCCATGAGTTTTTTTATTCCTCCATGCAGGTCCTCTGCACCTCCTTCCCACACTCTGGGGGGAAGGTGAGGGACAAGTGTGTGGGTTCTAGACTTGGCCTAACCTTGTGTGCTTAGTGACCCATTCTATCCCCAGATGTCAATCTAGGCACTTCTATTTCTCTAAAACGTTAATATTGTGATGCGATGCTGTCAGCTTCACTGTCTCCAGCACTGGGCTGGAAATCAGAGTATCAGGGCTAATTGGTTTTATCCATAGATTGATTTTGAATGATCCCATTCAGCAACTATTAAGGGCACATGATGTGGCAGCCATTGTGCAAAGGTGCAAGGTGAGAGGAAAACAAAATTAACCACAACTACTGCCCAGCACCTGACACTGTGTCTGTACCGAGAGCCTGTCCACAAATGTTTGTTGCGTGAATAATATCAGTATATACTGCATACTTGCTCTATACCAGGCACTGTTCTAAGTGTTTTCGGTGTGTCAGTCATTTCATTTTCACACCAACCCTATATGATACGTGTGTATTATTGATACCATGACAACTTTATAAATGAGGAAAGGGCACAGAGTAGTTTAGCAATTTCTCTGTGCTCACATAGTTGTCTGATTCCAGAGGCTTCAATGAGTGAAACTGGACAAGCCTATGTTTGGGAAGCAGGGGTAGGGGGAATGCTAAAATTTGTATCCAGGTCCCATGGTAAAGATTAGCATGTGCGAGCTATAATTGAAGCATATGAGTTGAATGGAATTGAATTAAAATAAACTGAAGTATAGAAAATTTCAAAAGGTGAGAGACTGATAAAAATCAAAGAAGCATGTAGAGGGCATATAAGAAGTATTTGACCTGGAATTTGGAAAATGAAAACTTTTTCTCATCACGCCAATGTTCATGTAAATTTTGTTAACTAGCTTGTTTATTGATTATCATATCCATAAAACATGTCATGTCTATGAAACTTCAACAGTACAAACAAGTATTTAGTGAAGACTAATCTCCCTTCCATACCTCAAACTGGAGGCAACCACTGTAGCCAGTTTCTTGTGTGTCTTTCCAAATGTATAGATCTTCGTGTTTGATAAATTGGTAGGGTGACTATAGTTAACAGTCATCTATTGTACATACCAAAATAGCTGAAAGAGAATAATTCACATGTTCTTAGCATAAAGAAAAGAGAAATACTCAAGGTGATACATATCCCAATTACCCTGATTTGATCTTTACACTTCATATGGGTGTATCGCAGCACATGCACCCTGAAAATACGTACATCTATTATGTATCAATTTTTAACATGGCAAAGAAGAAATCAAGACTTAAAGATAAAGAGGGTAGGGAAATAAAACTTATCTGGACCTTTCAGTGTCCTGGTGAAGAATACTAGCTTCCTGATGCTTTTTTCATACCATGATAATTAAATCTGTAGACATTTGTATAAGTAATTGCTCTGATCCAAATGAATAATAAAACTTTTCCCAAGAGGACAAAATGGTTATATCCTGAACAAGGTCCCTAGGTTAAGTGCCCAAGGTGTCACTATCTCCTAAGCAGGACAGCATAAACTTGTGCCATCATCATGCAACATGCAAGAGGGAATGCACCTGGAGACGAGTCCCAGGCCTTGCCGTAAAAGCTAAGACATGTCAGGGACTGGCTGGCTCCTGGGAGATTTATTTACCCACCAAAGTGTTGGAGTAAGGAGAAGACCTTTAGGAAGGGGAGTGGGGATAGCCGCGTCCTTCCCCTTTATAGGTAGGGAAAATAATTTGTGCTTGTTTCTTGCCTATGGAGTGTCTGGTTACTCACATAGAACAATTGACCTTGCTTTTCATCACATCATCCTAGGAGGAAGGGAGGCCAAAGCATTTACTATTTACTGTGAGTCATTTAATAAGAAAATTGACTCTAATCCAGAATATCTCATGCGCAGATTGAGAAGGAGTATTCCATAAAAATCCAACCTATCCAACCTATTTATTTGGGGCTAAATTTTTAATATTCATTTTTATTGATTTTATTCCAAATCTGCACAGGCAGAGGCAAAGTGTTTCAAGTGTTCGGGGCAATGACAAGTGGTCCGCTGTACCTGAAGCCTAGAGTTCATATTTAAGGCACTTCCATGTCCTCAGCTGGCAAGTGGGGAAAAGGGTCCCCACCACTTTCCTCCGTAACATACCTCTTAGGGATGTTCTAAAGGCAAATCAGAGTACATTCTGATTTTGGAGTGAGAAGAACTTGGACTCTGTGTTGTCATTAGCTCATTCATTCATTCATTCATCCCATTCTGTTTTATTAATTCACTTGAGCAACAAGAATTTACTGAGCTCCAACTATGTCCCAGGTGGCTGTTAGGGATACTGCAGTGAATAAAACAGACACAGTCCCTACTGTTGGAAGCTTTTAAGAGTAAGGGATCACGGGCATTGAACCAGAGTTGAACATGTGGTGAGTGATATGAAGGAGGGCATTCGTTGTCCATTGGAAGCCTGTGGCAGGAAAACCCAACCTAAGCCAGGAGTCAGGAAAGTCTTTCCTATGAAAGAGATGTCAAAATGGAGACCAGCAGGATGGAAGTTGTTAGCTAGGTAAGTAAAGGGTGGTAATAGAGTCTAAGTCTAGGGAAGGTACATGCTAATAGTCTAAGATAGAACCAGCAGTGTCAAAGAATAAAAATAGGACTTTGACTGATGGGGATACAGTTTAAAAAGCAAACCCAGACAAGTTGTCTTTTCTTTCTGAGCCAAAACTTACCAAAAGAACTGTGGAGCCCATGAGTTCTGTTCCTTCTCTACCTGAAAGAATGCTGTAGCAAGGTGCTAAAAGCACCTGTGAAAGTATCAGGGCTCGGCAAAAAATATAATACAATAAAATAAAAAGGGTTACCATTAGGTAGAAGCCCATCTTGTGAAAGGGTTGGCTAAATCCTACTATTAATAATTTTTGGTCAAATTCCATAGGCCCATGTGAATCACTCACTTTTCGAAGTAGAATCACCCATGAAGGAAAGTGAGTTGGTGTTAACAGCTACACATGTTTCCTCCCAGACTCTCTTAGTAAACAAGGGCTGACTGAATCACAGACACACTGGAAAACACTCATCAGGCGGCAGGATGTTTCAGGAGCAGGGACGCCACTTGAGGGGTTTTATGAACCACTTTAAAGCCCCCACTTATTTTTCCACGTATGCTTAGGTGAGGGTGATCTCAAGTACTCCCTCCAGACCCTGACACTCACACACTCAGGCGTTGCGTCATCATTCTTGATGTGGGTTGTGGGGTGCAAGGGTCTCTTCCTGATGAATTTTTGGTTTCACTCCTCATGACTGAGTATGCACAAACCACTCAGTCTCTCTCATCTGCCCCTCCCTTTTCCTCTTTCTCCTGTTTTCTTTCTTTTATTTTGTCTTTGATTTTTTTGGTTATTCCCTACCTCTCTTATATCCCTCTTTCTCCTCCCCCCACCAACTCCAAGTTCTGAAAGCAACCAGGGTGCAAAGAGTCTGCAGGGTTAGGTGGGAAAGGGTGCATGGGACCCATTGTGGGGAGTGGTGGTGATGGGTTATGGTCTGAAAATGAGAATCTTTATTCTTTTTTTTCTCCCTATCAAAGTTGGCCTTAAAAATCATCACTATGCCACCAATTCTTAATCTTGTTTTGAATCTTAGATCTCTTTAAGAGGTGGCATTTATGGATGTGCTCCCAGAAAAATATACATATGCTCATCCACACAACTTTTTATACAGAAGTTTGGAAATTCATACTTTCACATATGGCTCTAAATTTTTTCGCATTTCTTTATACATAGAAGTTTAGGTTCAGGATTCAAGAGGTTACTCTCTTAGGTACTATGCCTACACTTCAGGTATGTGGCCACCAAAGGGGTCACATTATCTAGACATTCAGGCATCTGTAAGTGTGGCTGGAAGAAAATCCAACATGCTTCCCAATTTATTAATGTAAAAACAACTGCCACCACAATAACTATAATGTTCCTCATCTCATCAAGCAGCAGGGGAGAGCACTCTGTTTTAAGGTTAATGTATTAGCAATATTTTAAAAAACAAATGCCTAATTGCCTTTCTCACTTTTCCTTAACAATTATGAATTTCAACCACTGGAATCCTGATTTTAGCCCAGGTAGATTGCTTTTTCTTCTTCCCCAGTCACTGAATCTTCAATCTACTGTTAGCTGAGCTCTTTACTGAACGATGTTGGGATTTCAGGGTATTTTGGTAATGAGAATTGGCCAATGTGTCCAATTTTCCAACAGCTCATCTTAGCCACAAGTCAGTTGTCAAAGACTCTCTTCTAGGTAGCTGCATTACTTAAGCTGATGGTTCTATTTTACTCTTCCGACTTTCTTATCAACTAGTACAATCTATGCTCTCTTTGAGTCATGGGCTCCTTTTATGAACACTAGCTTATGATTATATATGTACACACACATATACATATATATATATATATATATATATATATATATATGTTAGACAAAGGTAAATAAGAGGCTTTGGTCAGGTAAGATGGTTTTCAGCATTCATAAATTGAACAGATGTTTATTAAACGCCTCCTATGTGCCAAGCACATGGCACCTGTTGGTAGGTCCTGGGGTCAAAATAGTGAACAAAATGAAGTTTTTCCTCTTGAGGCATTTGCAATTCTAGTGGGAGAGACAAAAATAAAACAAACAAATATATAATATAAGGCAGTGGTAGTGCAGAAATAAACAGAAAGTTATTTTAGATAGATGGTCAGAGGAGTCCCCTCAGAGGAGATACTGTTTTAAGCAGATACCTAAAATAAAGTGAAAGAATGAGCTATTGGCCTGGTGCGGTGGCTCACACCTGTAATCCCAGCACTTTGGGAGGCCAAGGCAGGTGGATGACGAGGTCAGGAGTTCAAGACCAGCCTGGTGAAGATGGTGAAACCCCATCTCTACTAAAAATACAAAAATTAACGGGGCATGATGGCAGGCGCCTGTAATCCAGCTACGCGGGAGGCTGAGGCAGGAGAATTGCTTGAACCCAGGAGGCAGAGGTTGCAGTGAGCCGAGATCATGCCACTGCACTCCAGCCTCGGCAACAGAGTGAGACTCTGTCTCAAAAAAAAAAAAAGAGAGAGAGAGAGAGAGAAGAGATTATCCAGAGAGAGGAACACCAAACCAAAAGCTCTGAGATAGGAATGTTCTTGGTGGGCTTAAGAAACAGCCAGGATCCCGTGTGGCCATAGCGCAGTGAACAAAGAGGACGGCAGTAAGCGGAGTTGGAACAGTGCCAGGGACTGGGTCTGCAGGGCCTTTGAAGCCATATCAATAATATATGGTTTTATTCTATTGGTGCCAGAAAGCCATAGAAATGTAAAAGCAGGAGAGAGACAGAATAAGACAATCTTTTCTTTTAGGTTTTAAAAGATTACCCTATTCATCGTACAAATGCAGGGAGATCAGCTGGAAGAAGATGGCAGTACCCAGGCCTGGGATGATGGTGGTGGAAATGCAGGAGGTGTGAAGGGCTCAGGTACCAGACATATTTTGAAGTCAGAGCCAGGAGGATTTGCTGTTAAAATGAGTGTGGAGCATGCGAGAAAGAAAGGAGTCAAGGATGTTTCCAGTGTTTTGTCCTGAGAAACTGGCTAAATTACAATGTTTGCAGAAGGTGTTTTGGAACCAAGAGTTTGTTTGCTAAGTTGGAAATGCCCTTTGGACTCCAAGTCCTGTCTTGTGTAGGCAGTTGGGAGTACAGTGAAGGGTTTGGTTGGGAGATATATGTCGGTAGCATCCCAGAAATATGTCAGACTGTGAAACTGGGTGAGAAACTGGATGAGTGTGGATGAGGATGAGAACTCTGAGTAATGGGATGCTCCAGTATTTAGAGGTCCGGAAGAGCAGAAGGTTCCTGCCAAGAAGACTGAGCAGAGGCAGCCTATGGGATAGGAGAAAAACCAGGAGAGTATGGTGTTCCCCGAGCCAAATGAAGACAGCGTTTCAAGAAGGAATGGATGAACTATGTCAAGTACCCCTGAGAAAGCAAGTAAGATAAGAACTTTGACTTGGCTTAGTGGAGTAGACAGTGACCTTGACAAAAGTGGTTCCAGTGAGCAGTCGGGAAGAACACCTGTTTATAGTGGGTCCAACAAAAAACGGGTCTGGACATAGGAAAAGAAATTATAAACACACATTAAAGCACTTTGCTGTAAAGGAAAACAGAGTAATGGAGAGGTAGCTGGGGATGGACCTGGGATCAGGGGAGAGATTTTTAATATAAAGGAAACTATAAGTTAACATGTTGTGCATTGATGGAAATAACGTAGTAAAAAAGCTGACAACACAGGGGACAGAGGCAAGTGCTAAAACAAAGCCTTGAAGTAGGTGGGTGCTCCATGGAGGAAGAGGCTGGCCTTAAGTGGGAATGCAGGCCATCCATCCAAGGAGGTGGGTTGAATCAGTGGTGGTAATAAAGGGAAATTCTCTTTTTGTCTCTTCTGTTTTATTTTTCAGTGAAACAAAAAGCAAAGTTGTCACCTAAGAGAGGAGGGGGAAGGCAGATTGTGGGTTTCAGGAGAGAGGAGGTGTTAAATAATCAGCAGCAGGATCCCTGACAGTGGTTTGAAAGGCTCTTGGTTTTTTGGTTTTTTTTTTTTTTTAACCTTGTTGTTGGCTCAGCTTTTTTGAAAAAGCTCACTGTCGACATTATTAACGATCTCAGGGTGTTTTGTAGAGAGAGGATTCCACAGCTTGAACACGGGCTTTCCCCTTCCTGACTCCACATTCCTTGGATTTTTTTGTTTTTCTCATGACCTGAAATGGTTCCTGGGGCCATGAGCTCAGAATCACTTTCATTTGCTCTCCATTCTTCATCCTATATATTCAATGGTGGAAAAAACCCTGGTAGAGGAATTAACAGACCTGGATTCTAGTCCTGACTCTGCCACTTACTAGTTAGGGAAGCCATTTAACTTCTCTGTGCTTTTTAGATGCCAGAACCATAAATCTGAGTTGATAAAGACCCAGTGCTCTAGTTAGTCTATACAACTCTATCCTAAGTAATTTTAAGATTTCTATGGAGAGTTTTGAAATATTGAGAATATAGTGGGGAACCTCATGGCAGTCCTTACAGACCACAAAGGACTTGGCAACTCCAGGGATAGCCCAAAAGGAAGAGGAAGAGCCTCCAGCCTGTCCTTCCTGATCCACAGACACGATGTTTTCTAAAGGCCTTAATAATAAGGGACTCTCTTCTCCTTC
This sequence comes from Cebus imitator, assembly GCF_001604975.1. NCBI lineage: Eukaryota > Metazoa > Chordata > Mammalia > Primates > Cebidae > Cebus > Cebus imitator. The sequence goes on from NW_016107628.1 coordinate 122,645, forward strand.
CCACAGGTGGGCGCATGATGAACTGCCCAAAGATCGTCCAGCAGTTGGGAAGTGATGTGCTGCTGCCCCTGACGCATGAAAGGATAAATGCAAGCATGAACAAAAGCATCCACATTGTCGTCACAATGGCAAAATCACTGGAGAACAGTGTCGAGAACAAAATAGTGTCTCTTGATCCATCTGAAGCAGGCCCTCCACGTTACCTAAAAGACCGCTACAGGTTTTATCTGGAGAACCTGAGCCTGGCTATCCGGGAAAGCACGAAGAAGGATGAGGGGTGGTATTTTATGACCCTGGAGAAAAATATTTCAGTTCAGCGCTTCTGCCTGCATTTGAAGCTTTATGGTAATAATGGCAGCTTCCCCAGTCCACACTAGAAGGGCAAAGTGCTCCTTTGACCAAGGATTTAGGTCTCTCTCAAAAGCAAAGGGTATTCAGAATTGGAAGTAACTTGAATGATCTTCTAATTCAAGGGTATTTAAACCTGTTGCTTGGAAGACGTTTTAAAGGTTGACATTTTTTTTTTCCAAATTGTACGTTGATGGTAGCTGATTAAGCATTAGTTACTCTTACTCCCATTTCCCAAAGAAAAGGAGGCCAGCTCCCTGTGGGCTGGGGGACCTACATCTTCAAGAATCTTGGTTTGCAAATAAGATTTTATTTGAAAATAGGATTTTTTTTTCTGATTAAAAAAATTGAATACCACAGATGAAACCCAGCCTCTCTCATACACGAAGACACTGAAAGCTAGTGAGAAGCGGTTAGCACATTTACACACATTTGTGTGGGTGTTTCACTGCACTGGGGTTCTGGATAAAGAAGGCTGAAATCCAGCCCACATGCCACTTGCTAAGCCCTGCATTCCCATACCAGATCACACCTACCTGGTGGAAGGAGTGCCTTTTCACATTTAAACAAAGGCTTTGGTTATAAAGTCTCTTAGTTGCTGTACTTAAACTAGGAACCAGGTCCACCTGAATCCAAGGCCAGTGGTTTTTTTGGGCCTCTTTAACTTCCACTTCCTCTTGAGTGCACTCAGGGATTGTGTCTCTTAGACCCAGAGGCTCATCTGAATTCCCAGGGGTCCTGATAGCCATGTGGGGCTTTTCTGTTTCTTCAAAATGACATCCTTATCTCTGGGGATAGGACAGGAATTCCCGCCTACCTAGCATTTGTTTGAAATTCTCAAATATCTAGAGGGAAGACAGCAATACTTTCACACGTCCTCCCTCGCCCCGGCATTTCCTTCCTTCAAACAGTCCCAGCAGAATTCCCCTAGACACCTGAGAGTCACTGCAACAGTGACTCCGGGGCAGGATTGCCATGAGCATGGAGGCTGCACAGGATGCATTTTCCAAAACAGTGTGGATGCCACACATTCCATCCTTTTGTTCCTAGTTTCCTGTTTTTGTCACATCTGTGATCAAATTCTTACTTTGGAAAATGTGGCCTCTGCAACCATGGCATCAAGCCAAAGGAAGAGTTTGGCTTTTGCAGTAAGACAGTTCTAGGTTCAGATCTTCACCTGGCCACTTAGAAGCTGGGAGATGTAAGACATTCCACCTCCCTGGGACTTGGCTTTCTCATCTATGAAATGGGAATAATTATAACTAGAGTTATAATTGTTGAGAAGATTTAAAAAGATGATAAATGAGCACTGCGCTTGTCCTATAATAGTTGCTAAATAAGCAAGATTTTACCTTTTAGCCGGCCTATTTCATGGCCTTAGAGTGGGATAGACTGATGGGGTCTATGGTTATAATTGAGGACCTATCTCTATCTCAGACACACAAAAGCACTTGCTACACACGCACCCACTCACCCATGCACAGGCATGTGTTTGCACGCGCACATGCACACACACATGCATACACACACACACACACACACACACACACCCTCCCACACACATCACTCTAGATGAAATCCCACCACTAAAAAGTCATTCTTTTAGGTCTGGGAAGTAACAACATAAGCCAATTAAAAGCCATAGTGGATTAGTTGACAGCAACTCCACTGATAGGAGACACGAGAATAGCAACCTAGGTCAAGAACATCAGTAAAGGCGAATGAAGCCCTAACGGTATTGGTAGAAGGGGCCTAAAAAGCAAACTCTTCTTTCCTAGTTTATCCCACGGTCATCTTAGAAAGGGTGTAGCGGGCCATGAGGAACAGTGTGAAGCAATAGAGTCCCCACTAGAAATAAATCACACTGAGGGAGAGGGAGAATGCCATTAGTCTGTACTTTGTCCTAACAAAAAGGTCAAGTGAGAATTCCCAGGGGTTCATTTCAGTGATGGCTCCCTTCCTCCTACTCCTGACAGAGCAGGTCTCCACTCCAGAAATTAAAGTGTTAAACCAGACCCAGGAGAACGGGACCTGCACCTTGATACTGGGCTGCACAGTGAAGAAGGGGGACCATGTGGCTTACAGCTGGAGTGAGAAGGCGGGCACCCATCCACTGAGCCCAGCCAACAGCTCCCACCTCCTGTCCCTCACCCTTGGACCCCAGCATGCTAAAAATATCTACGTCTGCACTGTGAGCAACCCCATCAGCAACAGCTCCCAGGACTTCGTCCCATGGCTCAGATGCAGGAAAGACCCCTCAGGTGAGTGCGCTGGTGGCAGCCTGTGTGCCACCTTAATGAGCATGGGCTCAGTCTTCACCTGGCCCAGTTGCTCCCCAGCCATGGCATTCACCTTAGTAACAATACTTCACATATTCTTTATAGTTTGCAAAAGTTGTCCTTGTGCATTTAGTGAGCTCACTCTCATGTTGACCAGGGTGGCATTATTATGCCCTGTTCACAGTAGAGGAAACCGACAGGAAATGATACAGCCAGACCAAGAGCCTAAGACTCCAAGGCACAGCCTTCTTCTCTGCCTCTTTCCTTGGCTCCAACCTGCAAGGCTGGCTGGGTGAGGTGGTGTAGGTGGGAGGCCTGGCTCCCAAGTCTATGCTCTATTAATGCTGGGGCAGTTCTACACCATCAATAAGTATTTATTGATCACCTGCCTGATACGAAATGGTGAATAAATATTATATGTGAACTCTAACAGTTCCTTGTAAAGATAAGACATGAAACATTTGCTCGATAGTGAAGCACAAGACATAATGAAGGGCCTTGTTTCATGGAATGGACTTGTTTATGGGAATGAATCCCATAGCAGGACCAGGGGAGTCAGAAAGAGAGACTAAGAGTTGGACTGTGAAGTTTGACGAATAATGATAAGTTGCATAGCGCTTTATCATTAGCAAAGCACTCTCAACTATATAATCTCTTTTGATCCTCACAATAGCCTTGCCAGATAGGTGTTATTATACTTTCATTTTACAGATGAGGAAATTGACGTTCATAGCATTTAAGTACCCTCCTCAAGCTTTTAAAATTGTAAATAGTGGAGTTAGCCCCTAAACCTAAATCTTCTGACTGTTCTTTCTCTAGAAAGAAAAGTGTCATTATTCTGTCAGCAAAAGGAAGAGAGAACTTAATAAGTAAGCCCATCTAACCGCTTGGATACAGGATAGAACACAGGCCCTTTTCACCAATAGATCTTGTGTTCCTGCCTCAGGCAGGTTCAGGGACAATAGGACCAGGGTGCTTGCTCTGCAAGGCATTGCTTACACTCTGACTTTCTCCTCTCTGCATCCACTGTGGGTACATAGGAATCACTCCAATGGGTCTTCTGCCCACAGTAGCCATGGTGCCCATGTGGAGGGCTTTCCCAGGTGGTCATGGATGAGGGGACAGGGGAATTCAGCCAAGTAATGCCCTTCCACATAGCACTACCTGTCACAGAGACTCCCCTGGAGTATTCCCAGATAGACTGCTGGGAAATCCCACCTGGCCTCCTGTGTGCACCTGGGAGTGCTTTAGTGAGTCTAATCCACTGCTTATGTTTCTTCCCCAGCCATTTCATACCCAGAGTCCCCAATCTGTTCGCTTACTGGCTGTGTCTGGCTGCTTGCCCACCTTGCAGACAAACCACATTCAGAGGCTAATCCCCAGTTCAGAGCGCTCTCCCCACCCAGTCATTTAGAAGGTGCTGGCAGGACAAGCACGCAGTGCAACATAGTGGGTAGCTTAGAGAATGTGGCCCCGGAAGTTCTAGAGCCAATGCTGCCCTCTCTGCTTACAAGGGTAAGTCCCTCAACCCCTCTGAAATTTAGATTCTTCATCTGTAAATAACAACAACTGGTGGGTCATTATGGTTTACTAAGTGCCAGTTATGTGGTATCTCAGTTAATCCGCACAGCAACAAAATAATATAGACAGTATTAGTATCCCACTTCACAGATGAGGAAACAAAGCTATAGAAATGTTAAGTAAGGTCACACACAGAGCAAGTGATGGAGCTAGGCTGTCCGATTCTGGAAGCCTTATAGGTATTGATAATGCACCTAAAATGCCTTATAAACCATAATGAAAGTGTAATTTTAATTATAAAGCCTACGAAAATACAATGTATTTTTAAAATTTAAATGAGGAGGCAGTAACCCTTACCTCAGCACAGCCCTCTCTGGGTATAGCTGCCCTATAAGAGTGCAAAGACAGGACACTGAATATTTTCCCCTGGCCTATCCCCAAAAACGGGCAGAACTTTCTTCATGCTCTTCGATGTAGTTTAAAAAGAATTTAATTGGTGCATACCAAAATGTTGGTGGGCCATGAAGCTCACACTAAGGGCACTTGGCTCAGGACGTTCTGAGAAAACACATGAAGATGCACTTACCCATCTAAGCCACTCTGAGGACCAAATATACACCAGTGGGAACCTGATTTACTGAGTAGGAAGCAGGTTCTTGCGAGGAACGAGGGACAGGAAGCAGTAGAAACCTGGTACCACAGGAAGGGCCCGGTCAGTTAAGAGAACTGTCCAGCTGTTTCTCTCTCTTGGGTCTCTGTTTCATCCTCTGTAAAATGAAAAGGGCGAACAAGCGAAGTCCCTCCCAGAGTCGACAGTCCTTGATTCAGTGTGTGTGTGTGTGTGTGTGTGTGTGTGTGTGTGTGTGTGTGTGAATAAGAACGCAAATAGAGGCTTGCCACTGTGTACAGGTTTGCTAAGGTTGCTGTAACAAAGGGCCGCACGCTGACTCAGTTACTCGCACAAAGGACCGAGTGGCTTAAACAATCAAAACGTATTGGCTCTCGGCTCTAGAGGCTAGAAGTCTAAAGTCAAGGTGTCCACAGGATCGTTCTTCTCCGAGGGCCGTGAGAGAGGGATCTCTCCTGGGTCCCTCTCCCTGGCTTGTCAATGGCTGTCTTCTCCTTGCCTCTTCACATTGTCTTCCCTCTGTGTGTATTTCTGTGTATTTCTCCTTCTTCTAAGGACACCAGTCACATTGGATTAGGGCCACCTCTCTTAGTTTGCCAGGGCTGCCATGATAAAGTACAACAGATTGGGTGGATTAAATAACAAAAATTAAATTTTCTCCCAGTTTGGGAGGCTGGAAGTTCAAGATGAAGGTGTTGGCAGGTTTGGTTTCTTCTGACGCCTCTCCCCTCAGCTTGCGTATGGCCACCTTCTCACTGTGTCCACACCTGGTCTCTCCTTTGTGTGCCCACACCCCGGTCTCTCTCTCCTCTCTCCTTTTCCTGGTGTCTCTTTGTGTGTCCACATTTCCTCTTCTTATACGGACACCAGTCAGGTTAGATTAGGGCCCACCCTAATGACCTCTTTTTAATTTAATAACCTTTAAAGACCCTGTCTTCAAATACAGTCACATTCTGAGGTCCTGCAGGGCTTCAACATAGAAATTTGTGGGGAGACACAATTCAGCCCCTGACACCACTCTAATGACCTGTTTAACTCTATTAACCCTGTAAAGATCCCGTTTCCAAATAAGGCCGCAGTTTAAGGAAATGAAAGTATTAATTTGGGGAAACACAATTCAACATGTAATACAAGTAGAGACGCCCCCTCCCCGCCCTGCCATCCTGCAGGGATTGGGGACCAGGCCCTGCCTCAGAACCAGATCACACACCTGATTTGTGGCCTGCCCTTCCCAGTATACCAGGTTGCCTAAATACTGAAAACAGAATTTTTTTAGGACGTTGATTTGTGTTTGCAAATGCATAATGAATACTACCAATCCTTAAAACACTGCACTTAGTTTGACAAAACATTTACTGAGTCTCTACTATGTTCCAACATTGTGCTAGGGGCTGAGTACACAAACACAAAAAAGACATGATCCTTGCCTTAAGGCAGAAGACAGCTGTATAAGTAAATAATGATCCTAGATTAGACAGTGGGACTGACGTAAAACAGAAATATATGCAAGGCAACAAAGAGGAGGGAATTATTATTAGAGAGGGCATCCCAGAGGATGTGACATAAACTGGGTTTTAAAAATAAGTAGAAATTATCCAAGCTGATGAAAGACATTCCAGGCAGAGGGAGGAGCAGATACAATTGGGTCTTGCTCTGTATTATCTTGTAGGTGATAGGAAGTAATACGGAGTTTTAGATAGAGGGGTGTCACCAACAGTCTTGCTTTTCAAAGAGAAAATCCACTGGTATAGAGAACAGACTGGGGCAGAGAAGACGGGGAAGAAAGGGGAACTGCTTTCTGGGGGCCATTATTGCAGTCATCCATCAGAATGATGAGACCTGAGCTGAAGCAGCAACTGTCAGTCAACAAAAACTTTTTTCCTAGGGCACTCAAAGGGACATTCCAGCCTTGGGGTGAGAGGGTGGGGGTCTGAGGGTTTATTAGAGGTTGCTTCACCATCTGTCATCAGGACAGTGATTTTAAGACATTTTTCATTTTCATTAATGAAAACCTCCCTGTGGTTAATGATGTGATGAGACGGAATGCAATGTGATGTCAGCACTGTCTCTTGACAGGACTCACTTAAGTTAAACGGTGCAAAAATGTCTATGTTCCTTGAAATCTTTTTCTTTAAGTGACATTTGTCCAGGTCACATACTCATCTTTGTTCCAATCCCCATTTCAGTGTTTTAATGTCTATCATAATGAAGCATCTTTATCGCAAAGTCTGAATCCTAGGGTGCCATGGAGTACTCTGGCTAGGTCATGTGAAGCCAGTGGATGTGGGTCAGCTCTGGACAGTGTGTGACTTGCTGCCATCCTCAATGACTGTATTCTGAAATAGATACAGTTGTGCTAGAATGAAGGAATCTAAAAAGAAATGCCCCTGGAAGCTCATCTTGAAGAGAGGATCTTTTTCAATAGATGAGCAAAACGCTGGCTCAGCATGTCTGAGTTAACTCAGTGAAAGAAAAGGCTGGCACCTCCCAGTGAGCTCCGGAGCCGTCCCCTTTCTAACAAGGTCATTTCTTCAAATAGGGAGTTCCCATTGTTTCAGAGTCACTTAGAGGTTCCAAGCACAAAGACAGGTCTCTCTCCAGGGTCTTCCCAATTTAGCGAGCCTAACAATGGTGGAAAGAAGAAACCTGGAAACTTCCCACAGCTCAGAGCCTGGTCATGTTGCCACACCCACTCCAAGGGAAGCTGAGACACATCTCTCCTAGCCAGGCAACCTATAACCAGACAAGACTCGTGTTGCCATGAAAGCATGAGAGAAATCACATTGGAGCACAACCAGTAACCTCTGCGATGCTGGGTGGGATAGGCAGGTTGAAAGTGATTTTTTCTGGAAGCTGTGAGCTCTGTAAAAATGTTTACTTGTATGGTCCCAGACCTTAAACTAGCAAATGGTTCATGAGTATCCTTCCCCACCCCCAATTCTGAATGGAAACTGCCACCAACAAGAATGTATCTCTTGAAGATGGAGCCTTGCTGACAGAACCACATGAAAGGCAGGAAAGAGCTCCGGCACGCTCCCACCGTTACGCTCACGTTGCAGTATCTCCTGGGTAAACTACATTTGTTTCTCAGATTCTTTTTCGTCTTCTTCTTCATCTTCCTTAAAAAAAAAAAAAGATCTGGGGACTTGAGCAGAGAGAGAGACACGCTTTTGTGTTTCTTTGACAACAGACTTTCAGAGACAAAAAAAAGCTCTCTAGCTTTTTGCTTGGAGGTGTGATGTGTGCCAAGTTATCATGTTTAAACCACAGCCAATAGTGGGAGGGCCCTGGGTGGAGACTCGAGCAAAGTACTCTTCCCAAATGGCATGTGAGTTCTCGACTGGCCTGCTCAGCCGCCTCTAAGAGCCTTGGGAGTAGGGGGAAATTCCAAACCTCTGGTTCAAAAATGCTCAGGTAGCATTTCTTTGTGAATGAAGGAGACAGGAGCTTGTGGACCCCAGGACAACTCTGATTTCTCAGCATCACCATCCAGAGAGGCCTCACTACATGACTGAGCAAAGAGAGGAAGAGCTGGAGCTTCTGCCACAGGAAATGGTGGTTTGAAAATGGGAGCACAGGTGTCGTGCTGATGGCACGCACACACACTTGCCTCCTGGCTCCATCTTGTTATTGTAACATATCAGCCAAGTGGGTCACTGCTCTTTGCTTTGATTCCTGCCTTGGGCCATTCAGCAGACGATCCTGCATTCCTTCTGGTGATTTTTAAACAAAAAGGTACATAGAAGTCTTTTTCCAGATCCATTTTTGTGGATTCTAATTTAGCTTAGTTCATCAAGTGCATATTGAGTGACCTCCTGCCCTATATTGTTTCAGGTGGAATGGAGGACACAAGTAAAGAATAACGTACAGGGCCTACCTTCATGGAACTTGCAATCGAAGTGGGACTTCTATATCTTACTAGGTAGAAAAATGTAATATTTAAAGAAACATATTGTAATCAAGGAACTGCTACTAGAATTCCTCTTTGAAAAGGAACCGTATTTGTTTAGGATAGTACCTTAATGAATGCTAGAAGGCAGGTGGAGACCCCCAAGGTGGGTTGGATGGTTCTGTATGAGAAAGGAGGAAGGTGATGCTTGTGCAGAAACGGAAAGAGAAAGAAAGGGTCTGGGCCTGCTAGGTGATGAAAGCTGCTTGGTTCACAGTGGAATTTGCTCCCTGGGACCCTCCAATCTTCAGTAGAGGACTTAAACCCACACAATTCTTGGTGTAGGTTAAAAAAAATTTTTTTTATTTGTTTGTGGAAACTGGTTGTATTAGTCTGTTCTCATGCTACTAATGAAGACGTACCTGAGACTGGGTGATTTACAAAGGAAAGAGGTTTAATTGGCTCACGGTTCCACATGGCTGGGGAGGCCTCACAGTCATGGCCGAAGGTGAATGAGGAAGAAAATCACGTCTTGCATGGCAGCAGGCAAGAAAGCTTGTGCAGGGAGACTCCCATGTATAAAACCAACAGATCTCGTGAGACTTATTTGCTACCATAAGAACAGCAGGGGGGAAACCGCCTCATGATTCAATTATCTCCACCTGGACCCACCCTTGACACATGGGGATTATTACAATTCAAGCTGAGATTTGGGTGGGGGTGCAGCCAAACCATATCCCTGATGAAGGGACTGAAACTTGCACCCAAGACAGCACAGAATAGAGCAAGAGGAGCTGTAGGAGCAAAGACTTAGAGAACCACAAGAAAATTACTCCCAGAAATTACAGAAATCATGTGCAGCTTGACCCCAACAAGCTGTAATAGTAGCACCTTTTTCATATTTATTCAAATTCCTAAGAGCATGGAGTCTCTGACATTTGACTTCCATGTAAATATCATAATTAGAGAATAGCAACAAATGGATGAGCACCAAGTGTAAAAATACTTTGGCCTACTATACAGGTGGGGAAACTAAGCCATAAGTAAAGAACAGATGGGGCTGAAGCATCTCTGGACACCAGTGAAGAGACTCCTTTGGACTTGAGATCAAACTCATTTTCTCGTCTTTCCAATCAATCAGCAAGAATTTACTGAGACTCTACTATGAACTGAGTACTAAGAGAGCTGCAAAAGAAGTGTAAGAGATGGTCTCTGGTCTCCTAGAACCTAACATTTAGTTGGAGAATTGAGGCTAACGAAGTAATTGACATTTATTGACCACAGGATGGATTCCAGACATTGCTCTGGGCACTTTCCGTACATTACTGCGTGGGTTTCTTAGAACAACACTGTGAACTTATTGTTATGCTCGTTTTACAGATAAGAAAATTGAAGCCACAGAGGATGTGAGTAGCCTATCTATAGTCACAGAGCTATCAACTGGTAGACCCAGAATTTGAACCTATCTATCTGGCTCCAAATACTATCACTGAAAATGGTCTCCATGGTAAAGACGATGTTGCCAAAATTCAGGTTCTAAGATACATGACATAAACCACAGGTGTTGGTGCTGCAGGAGTTCAAGGGAGAGGGAAGAACAAGAGCTGGGATGGCCAGGAATGGTAACCCAGAGAAAGTAAGATTGGCCTGGGCATCAAGGTTGGAAGGAGAGTGTGGGGTGGAGCCTGGGGCCAGGGATGAGCATGTGTTGGGTGGAGGGTGGTGAAGGATGGGTTGGCTGCTCAGAGGGCTTTTGACTCAAAAGATTTGTGTCAAAAGGGCTTTGACATCACCAGTGCCTTCTTTATGGGGACCCTATCTCTAGAGGCTAAAACACAAACCAAATAATCTGCAGTTCTCATCTTATCCAGCTCTGTCACTGACTTTTTCTGTGGCTCTAGATACTCCTGTCTGAGTCTAAGTGTCCTCAAAATAAAAGTAGTGGGTTGGGTGAAATAAGCACTATGCTATAGTTCCCTTAAGGTGAAAAAAAGCCTATGGTTCCCATTTGTATTCAAAGGTTAGGAAAAAAATTAGAGCTTATAAAATATCTTTCAGGACCGTGGCCAACTTGTGTCTCAGATCTAGATGGACTGGCAGAAGCTTGTCTTAGGACAAAGGTGACAGATTGCTTTCATCCTCCTGAGACCCTAGAAAGATAGAGAGGGCTGGCATTATCCTGTCCTGAAGCCTTGGTGCTGCACCCAGTCATCGTTAGTTTCTGTGAGTTGGTGAGCAGCAGAGCCACCAGCACCGGGTGTGAGGGACAGGAGGCTGACTCGCCAGGCATTACTGATGCACTTTCTTCGTGTTATTTTCCAATTCCAAGGTACTACTTTTCTGTTTGTTTTATTTTTTTAATCTCAAATGAAATTGGAGAGAAGTAATATCTTTTAAAGTGATATAAATGGCAGGGTGTTTCTTCTCAAATCAACTGTTATATTAGAAGTTCTCAAAATATCTATGATAGAATAAGAAAGAGGAACTAGTCTCAAAATAGTAAGTGCTACTATACTAGTTTGCTGGATCAGTTCCATAGGCTGATGAAACACAAAGTTCAGGCTACTGACTTTGCTTCTTATCCTGGTATTTGAGTGATTTCTCCAGTGGTTCCTGATGTGGATATCATAAACCTTGAATAGATCAATCACACACACACACACACTCACACTCCTGCACAGAGGGTTCTCAGTGACCATAAGTCACTCAGAGTAGAAGTGCTCCCTCCTCTAGCATCAGCAATGATTTGAAATGTCATGTTTTATACAAATTCATAACTCTCTGCCTGCCCCCTAACTGTCTTTTTTCAATCAGAGCATATGGCTGTTGACGTATATTTACTTTAGGAAATAGAATCCATAACCAAGGTGTTTGCAAAGTCAGCTCAGTAAGATTCCTTGGGCTAATTGATGTATGAAAGGCCTAAGGAGAAAAAGAGAGGCTCTTTTCAAACTGAGAAGGAAACTTGTGGTCAGCTATCAGGGTGGAGGCCCCTTGGATCTTGGTACGATGCCTTATACGAATTCATTGAGATTGTCTGTATCTTTGGTCAACTCTGTAAACATCTGGTTCTGTCCACGATGATTCTGTTCCTTTGGAACTCACTTTTTTCTTTTTCAATTTCTGCCCCACAAATTCATCACAGGTTCGACAACAAGCAGGCTTATTCCACAATCATCCTTATAAGTTTCCCTTACACCTTAATGTTATCTGGGGTTACTCTATTTAGAACTTTAGTGTGAATACTCTACTTAGAACCCTAGTGCTTCATGTTGGTCCCCACTGTTCATACCCTGGAATAACTTTTCCCAAGCCCATAAGTCTTTTTGGCTCTCCAAGAAGTCTGTCTTTAGTATTCAGCCACATTTCTACTCCTAAACCAAGCTCTAGTTTTTGAGGTTCTCCAGGCTGTTTTCCTTCTCTGCAAAATGGGAGTAATGAGTGTACCCACCTTGTAAGATTACAGTGAGGATTAAATGTTAGTATACATGACGTACTATCAATATATAGCCCATTGCAGTGCTGAATAATTGTTTATTATTATCTTACTGAGCTACTTGTCTTGGGGCAATAGTTCTCATTCACTGTTTCTCAAAGTGTTGCTCCTGGTCCAAAAGGATTTGGTAAAGTGGGTAAAGGAGAGAAAGCAATGAAAGTTGTCTGTCTGATTTTAAGACTTGGTGATTAGTTCTCAGGCTAATTTTAAACATGAAGATGATTTAGAGGAAAGACTAAATACTTTCCTTTCAGTTCAGGTCTGCTGGGTTTAACACAGTTATTTGCATAAAAGGACAACAATAGCAATATTATGTTTATCTTTTAAAAAGAAAAGTAGATATTTCTTTCTCCCAGTGTCTCATGAGAGTAATGTGAATTCACAGGGATGGCACACGGAACCATTATGTTCTCTTTACTCAAAATGGATACAGGACACATTAGAAATCTTAAGATAGAGAAACTGGGCAGAGAGATTGACTTAGGAGAGATGAAGATAAATTTAATTTTAGATATGTGGTAGTTGAGTTAAAAATAAAGCATTCGGACAGAAAAATCTTGATGAAATTAAGAATGTGAAAGTATATAGAGAGAAATTAGAATAAGAAAACAGACATAAGAATCTTCAGTGGTCTAAAGCTGATCTCTAAAACCATGAAAACAAACGTCTCCCTTGGGAGAGAATGCAGAAATAGAACATGAGGCTCCTTTAACCGACTTCATGTAGGATGTTTTTAAACTCGGAATACTTTTGAGATTGCTCTTTGACTTTTTTTTTTTTTTTTTTTTTTTTTTTTTTTATTTTCTTTTTTTTTTTTTTTTTTTTTTTTTTTCAGAGACAAATATATGGCCAGTGTATGCTTGGCTGTTCTTAGCGGGTGTCATCATTATTCTCATCATGATTGCAATAATGCTGCTGAGACGAAGAGGTAGGTGTCTGGCAATAAAGACATTCTCATCACACTCTTTGTGGTAAGCAGGGGACCTCTTGCCACAGGCTCGGACTTGCTGTCACCACTTTGACTTTCTGCATGGGGCCACCTTTGCAAAAATACTAGATAAACATATCCTGGCTCCTTGCTTAATTCAGTCTAATTCAACATGTCTTGATCCCCTCTACTAGGCTATGGAGAGAAATAGAAGAGCCACAGGTTTCTAATGTGAGTGACATTATTCAGATAATTTCAGTTCAGTGTGACTAGCACTGCCGTCAAGCTAAATACAGGATGCTGAAGAGGTGTACAAGAGGTTTAAGAGTATTCACTGAGAACAGAATTCAGAAAATTCTTGGATCTCATCCAAAAAGTCACCCAGGTTAAAATGAAACCAGTAAGGCAAATCGTTCCCCTGCAGCTTAAGCACCTAGAGGTCCCATGCCCTGCCCTCTCTTCCAAATTTCCCTATGCTTCAATATCTCAGGGCTTTATGCTCTCTTCAGCCACCCTGACTACTACCAATCCACACTGGAGTCAAAATGTCCTGACCTGGACCAGGACAGATGCCCTGGCTGCCTTCCCATGGTAAGGATAGAACTTGATCCTCATACCACCAAGCTGATGACTGATTTCATTCTCAAGTAGATCAATATCACCTACACGTAACCTTCTTAGAAAAGCCCTTACCTCGGCACTCTGATGTTGGTTTTGCTTATATATAAAAAAATCTAGATCATAGCACAGCAAACTACTTGTGTCTCATTTCCTCCATCTAAGAGTTAGCTAGGGAGGAGGGATGGGTGATTCAGATAGAAATTATGTTGACAGCCTATGGGGCTGCAGGTGGGGCAATCACATTTAGCTTGTACTATAAAGAAACAGTGAGATACCCGGGATGAGAAAACTGAACTGAACTTATCCACATTAACCTACCTAGCAAAGTTGCTGGGATCCTACCCCATACACTTTCTTCAACTACACTTGGCTCATCACACGGTTTTGCTCTAAGGGAATAGTGTGCCCCATTCCACAATTCCCCACTACCTTCCCCAACACATATACCCATCCTCACCTTATCTCTAGTCACCATTTGTCCCTTGTAAGTTAGCAACACAAAAAACTCTGCCTCACACTTGTGGTAAAATTTATATTTAGTTGCTATAGTTTCCAGAAAACATTGCTCAAGAACTTCTGTTGGCAGCTTCTAATGAGATAATCTTCAGAATGCAGCCTGACTCTGAAAACTTTTCAATGGACTCTTTGGCAGTTTCATGTCCAGGAGAATACACTGATTAAGAATGTGGGTATGGGCATTAGGCAAACTTACATTCAAATGCAGATTTTGCTACTGACAAGCTGTGTAGTCAAATGACTTAACTTCTCTTCTGCAAAACAGGGGAAATTTATGTACTTCATGGTATTGTTGTGGAGACTAGTATCAATACACAGAAAACACTACACACAGTGGTTCCCATGGATGGGTGTTAGATAGATAGATACATACATAGACAGACAAATCTCTTAGTGAAGGTGAGTTAAAACACCAATGTTTAAGTGTTATGGCCAGGAGAGGGCTGCACTGGAAGCATCTGGAAACAATACCTAGAACAGGTTTAAAGTATTTGAAGTCATGGTAACATAAGACTTTATGCTTCAGGTAAGAGCTGAAAAGGATATTAGATACTCTACACTCTCATTTTACAGTTACGGTAAGAGAAGAGATCCATTGAAATGACATGATTTATGCCACACAACTAATGATGGCTAGAATGTAAATGTCCTAATACTAAAGCCAAGACTTTTTCATAGAGCCTAGGACCTTGCTGACTTGGAGCTGAGTTGAGCTTGCTCCTGAAAACCTGTTCTTGCAATGGGGAAAATCATCTGAGACTAAATTAACTTGGTCCAATGGTACTTTTAAGCAGCAACAATCAACCTCACCTTTTCCATCTGTCTAACCATTTAGGACTGCCCTCCCAATTTGACATTTGAGTCTGAGCTGACTGCAAGACTGAAAGTCTTTGAGGACTGGAGTCTGTTCTCTACTCTATTTGTAGCCACCACAGCACCTGAGAGAGTGCTGGGCAGGCATGTCTAACTTTGCAAACACTCATGGGGACTAACATGCACCCCCTTTGCTACCTCCAACTGCTTCTTGAGTCCTTCCCTCCATTTTACACACACACACACACACACACACACACACACACACACACGCCTCAGGATCAACTCTGACCAAAAAAGTGAAGTTGAAACCGTGAGGCACACCATGCTCATACCCACACACACACAAAAAAACCCCATGTTGACTTTCCTTGAATTCTTGGAACTTCATCAGTGGCTGGCCAACATTTCCTCCCCAAGACTCACACCATCACACAGCATATTCTACCATGCTTACCACATACAGACCAGGCCCTTCCCTTCCCCTCTTACGGGAATAGAGATCAGCCTGGCCAACATGCTTGTTGCACAGAGCTGATCTACAGGGATATACATCAAACTTTTAAAAGTGGTTTCTTCTTTTCCCCTCCCTCCACCCCTTCTTTTCACAGGTATTGAAAAAAAATGGTTTCTTTTGGGAATAAAATTGGGTTGGTTAATGGGGAAAGGGGACTTAATACTTTTGACTTTATACTTTTCTTCACCATTTTTATTTTATGGTGAGAATAAATTACTCCTACTATTTAAAAAGAAACTTTTAAAAATTGGCTAAAAATTAAAATGTTCTATAACTTATTAATTTCCAGAGACCCTAGGCCCTGAGCAAAATATCCAGATGGTGGGCGACAGAATGACATTGTTGCTTTATTTTCCAAATAGTCCCAGATGGAACATCCCTGCTACACGTCCCCCCACCCTCATCCCCCACACATTGATTCCCCCAGAAATAGGGAGGTGAGAAAGCTGCCAGTGAAGCAACATACTACCAGCTGGAAAATACAAAAGAGGTATAAATAACTAGCCCTGCCCTCAAAGAACTTAGAAGCCTATTAGGAGACCAGATATGCTCATTGAGCAACAGAGATTAAAATAATTGAATGGTACACCAATGAGAATAACAGCTAATGCATATTGGGCATTTGTTATGTGCCAGGCAATGCTCTACACACTTTACAAGTGGTATCTCATTTAATTACCACAACAGCCCCATGAGGCAGGTATTTCAAATCCCATTTCACAGATAGGCCTAGAGAGATCAAGTAACTAACCTAAGACCACATGTGCAGGGGGTTTGGGACTCAGGGCTTTGTTTCTATGGTACTCTTGGGGAAAGTGAGTATGCAAAGGAGAGTAAAGACCAGAAAGGTCTGAGTAGGAAGCTCCTGCTGGGGACCAGAGGAAGATAACCATTGTGGTTTCTTTTCACCAGGTAAAACGGACCATTACCGGACAACAACGGAAAAAAAAAACCTTACGATCTATGCCCAAGTCCAGAAACCAGGTGTAAGTTCTATACATTGTTTGAGATGAACCTGTCAAGTTTCCCATGGGATTCCTGGCCAGTCTACCTTGCCTGTTAGACATTCACAGTTTCCCATCCAGAGCAGAGGAAAGTAGGGAACAAGAGTCAAGAACAAGAGCTTTCCTATAGGTCACTAAACCTCAGTTTTTGAAATAATGGGATAATTTTCTGATCATGTTTCTTCATAGCAAAGAAATGAAGAAGCTGGAAATACATGCTGTATGACTCTTTCCAGCTCTGGCATTCCAAGAGTCTAGGGTTCCATGTTACTGAATTATTCCCTCTAGGGAAAAGAATGCAGGCTAGAGGAGAAAGGAGAAGGTTTGGAAAAGCTATTGCGTGACATGTTGGAAGTGACAGGGAAGGTAGAATCTTCAACATTTTGGCTAGAGTGTGGTTAAAGAGATGAAAGGTGATATGTAGGCTGGAGATGGAAGAAAGCAAAACTGTGATAGAGTGATCATTGGACTCAGAAGTGAAGAATGGAAAAACTGGGCCCATGATGAAGTTGAGAGCAAATACGCTAGAAGGAAGAGATAGAGATGCTAAAAAATTGTGGTTAGATGTAGAGACACTGTGGTTTTTCAACATGAAGGCAATTCTTGGTGATGCTTAGGCCAGAATCTGGCCATTTGAGGTGTAGGGATAGGCAAATTCTTGAGTAAAGGATGTGAAGGTAAAGACAGTTTTTATTAGTACCTTAGAAAATTGCATCAAATGACAGCAAATGCACTTCTGAGAACCAAGAGATGGACACTTGGACAAAGTTCTTATTTCTGCTGTCCCCTAGTGGCCTGGAGGGTTTATTACAGAACCCTGCTTCATCCTTCCCCCTCAACCAAACTCCATTTAAACAGATGAGAATCCCAAGAGTAACCCTTTTCCTCCATGCTCTCATCTGCATATTTAGGTAACCAGGTTCATCTTTACCATGGTGTCTTCCCTCACTACTCTATCCTATGCTGCTAGCATCCCTCTCTTTTACTGTGAAGAATGACATATGGAAGTCACTACCCACATGGTAGCTTTTTAAATTTAAATTAATTTGAATTAAATAAAATTTAAAATTCAGTGGCATTCGTCAGTTCAGGACTGTCCTCCCAGTTCAACATTTGAGTCTGAGCTGAGCTGCAAGACTGAAAGTCTTTGAGGACTGGAGTCTGTTCTCTACTCTATTTGTAGCTACTATAGCACCTAGGAGAGTGCTGGGCAGGCATGTCTAACTTTGCAAACACTTGTGCGGACTAACTTGCACCTCCTCTGCTACCTCCAACTGCTTCTGATCACACTTTGAGTCCTCCCCTCCATTTTACACACACACACACACACACACACACACACACACACTCTCTCTCTCTCTCTCTCTCTCTCTCTTTCTCTCTCCCTCTCTCTTTCTCTCTCTCTCTCACACATGCCCATTCCTCAGTCAGGATCAGCTCTGACCAAAAAAGTACACAACACATAAATGTCAGCTCGATGAATTACCCATAAGTGTATATCTTGATATTTGGTAAAGCAAGTCTTCCTAATTTGTTTTTCTGCAAGAGTTTTTGGCTATTCTTGTTCCTTTGTATTTTCACATGTATTTTGGAATCGACTTATCAAGTACAATGAAAAGAAAAAAATTTATTAGGATTGCATCGAATGCAGATCTATATGAGGAGAAATTAGGTCTTTCAGTATTGAGTCTTTTTTTTTTTTTTTTTTTGAGACAGAGTCTTGCTCTGTTACCCAAGCTAGAGTGCAGTGGTATGATCTCAGCTCACTGCACACCGCAACCTCCTCCGCCTCCTGGGTTCAAGTGATTCTCCTGCCTCAGCCTCCCAATAGCTAATATTACAGGCATCTGCCACCATGCGTGGCTAATTTTTGTATCTTTAGTTTCACCATGTTGGCCTGGTTGATCTCAAACTCCTGACCTCAAGCGATCTGCCCGTCTCAGCCTCTCAAAGTACTGGCATTACATGAGCCACTGTGCCCAGCCTCAGTATTGAGTCTTCTAATACCACAAACCACCACGCAGATCAAAGAATAGAACATTGCTCATACTTCCTGAAGGCCTTCTGTGCCACTTCCCAATCATTACTTCCTCTCTCTTCCCAGAACATAACTACTATCCTGACTTCTAGAAATACAGTTTAACTTTCCTTTTCTTATGTTTTGACCTTTATAAAAATTGAATTTTTTATTCTTTTCTCTCTAGTGTCTGATTTATTTTGCTCAGTATTATCTTCATGAGATTCATACATGTCTTTGAATTTAGATATAATGCATTCTTTTTCATTGCTTCATAAAACATAAATGTGTGAATATACTAGAGTTTATTTATCCAGTTGACTGTTGATGGACATGTGGGTTATTTCCAGTTTGTGGCTATTATGAAAGTTGCAGCTGTGAAATTCATATGCAAGCTGTTAATTGGACATGTACGCATATTTTTGTTGGGTATATACCTAGGAGTAGAATTACTGAATCACAGGGTATGCATATCTTCAAATTGACTAGATAAGGCCAAGCTGTTTTTCCATTTACTTTTCTATCAGCTTCATGTGAGCATCTCAATTGCTATGTGTTCTTTTTTTTTTTTTTCTTCTTTGAGACAGAATCTCCCTCTGTTGCCTCGGTTGGAGTGCAGTGGAGCAATCTCAGCTCACTGTAACCCCTGCCTCCTGGGTTTAAGCCACTGTCCTGTCTCAGCCTCCCAAGTAGCTGGGATTACAGAAGCACACCACCACACCTGGCTCATTTTTGTGTTTTTGGTAGAGACAGAGTTTCACCATGTTGGCTAGGCTTGTCTCAAACTTCTGATCTCAGATGATCTGCCTGCCTCAGCCTCCCAAAGTGCTGGGATTACAGTTGTGAGCCACTGTGCCTGGCCTCGACTGCTCTGCATTCTAATGAAAACTTGGTATTAGCAGTCTAATTTTAGTCCTACTCTTGGATGTGCCTTATTATGCTTTTATTATATCTCTCTAATTATTAAGGAAGTTGAATAACTTTTCATATGTTTATTAGCCATATTAAAATTATCTTTCTTAAAGTGCCCATTTGATTTTTGCTCATTTTCCTTTGAGGTTTAAGTCTTTCTTTTATGGACTAGTATATGCTTTTCATATATTTTGGATATGTGCCCTTTGGCAGGTATGTTAGCAAATACCTTCACCCATGGCTTTCCTTTGGAATTTTTTAGAGATACCTATTGATAACGAGAAGGTCTTAATTTTGTTGTAGACCAATTTAGTAAGCCTTTTTAAGTATTACCAGATTTTATTTGCTAATATTTTGTTAAGAGTTTTGTTTTCCACTTATGTTTCTGAGTGAAATTGGCCTGTAATTCTTCTTTTGTAATGCCTTTAAAACAAAGATTTTATTGTATTTTAAGTTCTGAGATACACATGCAGAATGTGCAGATTTGCTACATAAGTATACACATGCCACGGTGATTTGCTGCACCCATCAACCCATCATCTACATTAAGTATTTCTCCTAATGCTGTCCCTCCCGTAGCCCCCTACTCCCAATAGGCAACAGTGTGTGATGTTTCCCTCCCCCTGTGTTCATGTGTTCTCATTGTTCAACTCCCATTTATGAGTGAGAACAGGTGGTGTTCAATTTTCTGTTCTTGTGTTAGTTTGCTGAGAATGATGGTTTCCAGCTTCATCCATGTCCCTGCAAAGGACATGAACTCATCTTTTTTAATGGCTGCATAGTATTCCATGGTGTATATGTGCCACATTTTCTTTATCCAGGCTATCATTGATGGGCATTTGGGTTGGTTCCAAGTTTTTGCTATTGTGAATAGTGTTGCAATAAACATACATGTGCAGGCGTCCTTATAGTAGAATAATTTATAATCCTTTGGGTATATACCCAGTAATGGACTTGCTGGGTCAAATGGTATTTCTAGTTCTAGATCCTTGAGGAATTGCCACACTGTCTTCCACAATGGCTGAACTAATTTACACTCCTACCAACAGTGTAAAAGCCTTCCTATTTCTTCACATCCTCTTCAGCATCTGTTGTTTCCTGACTTTTTAATAATCGCCATTCTAATTAGCATGAGATGGTATCTAATTGTGGTTTTATTTGCATTTCTCTAATGACTGGTGATGATGAGCTTTTTTTTCATGTTTTTTGGCCACATAAATGTCTTCTTTTGAGAAGTTTCTGTTCATATCCTTTGCCCACTTTTTGATGGGGTTGTTTTTTTTCTTGTAAATTTGTTTAAGTTCTTTGTAGATTCTAGATATTAGTCCTTTGTCAGATGGAAAGATTGCAAAATTTTTCTCCCATTCTGTAGGCTGCCTGTTCACTCTAATGATAGTTTCTTTTGCTGTACAGAAGCCCTTTAGTTTAATTAGATCCCATTTGTCAATTTTGGCATTTGTTGCCATTGCTTTTGGTGTTTTAGTCATGAAATCTTCACCCATGCCTATGTCCTGAATGGTATTGCCTAGGTTTTCTTCTAGGGTTGTTATGGTTTTAGTTCTTACAAACATTTAAGTCTTTAATCCATCTTGAGTTAATTTTTGTATAAGGTGAGGAAGGGGTCCAGTTTCAGTTTTCTGCATATGGCTAGCCAGTTTTCCCAACATCATTTATTAAATAGGGAATCCTTTCCCCATTGCTTGTTTTGGTCAGGTTTGCCAAAGATCAGATAGTTGTAGATGTGTGGCATTATTTCTGTGGCCTCCGTTCTGTTCCATTGGTCTATATATTTGTTTTGGTACCAGTACCATGCTGTAGGCTTGTAGTATAGTTTGAAGTCAGGTAGCATGATGCCTCCAGCTTTGTTCTTTTTGCTTAGAATTGTCCTGGCTATATGGGCCCATTTTTGGTTCCATATGAAGTTAAAAGTAGTTTTATCTAATTATTTGAAGAAAGTCAATGGTAGCTTGATGGGGACAGCACTGAATCTATAAATTACTTTGGGCAGTATGGCCATTGTCACGATGTTGATTCTTCCTATCCATGAGCATAGAATGTTTTTCCATTTGTTTGTGTCTTCTCTTATTTCCTTGAGCAATGGTTTGCAGTTGTCCTTGAAGAGGTCCTTCACATCCATTGTAAGTTGTATTCCTGGGTATTTTATTCTCTTTGTAGCAATTGTGATTGGGAGTTCACTCATGATTTGGCTATTTGTCTATTATTGGTGTATAGGAATGCTTGTGATTTTTGCACATTGATTTTGTGTCTTGAAATTTTGCTAAAGTTGCTTATCAGCTTAAGGAGATTTTAGGCTAAGACAACAGGGTTTTCTAAATATACAATCATATCATCTGCAGAGACAATTTGACTTCCTCTCTTCCTATTTGAATACCCTTTATTTCTTTCTCTTGCCTGATTGCCCAGGCTAGAACTTCCAGTACTGTGTTGAATAGGAGTGGTGAGAGAGGGCATCCTTGTCTTGTGCTGGTTTTCAAAGGGAATGCTTCCAGCTTTTGCCCATTCAGTATGATATTGGCTGTGGGTTTGTCATAAATAGC